>NC_092240.1:27292542-27460042 GCF_036320965.1 Panulirus ornatus
TGTCATTTCTGGTTATGCCAGACACAAGGTAATAGTAACTGGAAATTTGTGTTGAAACTAAAAGCTCATTCATAGCCTCCAACCACCACCACCACCACCACCACCTGAGCTCTGTCAAAATATGCATTCCCAGCCACACCGTCTCCTTCCTGCATCAGCGGGCACAAGCGGTGGGGAAGCCAGACACGCCCAGGGACCAGCCAGGGACCCCTCCTTCATAGGTGACGTCTCCCAGCAGCTCCATCGACTTGCTCAAACTCAGGAAGTTTCGCCGTAACCATCATGTTACAGCGTGTGTCTCCCTTCCTAAGCAGTCGTGCACGGGAGCTACCTCCTGCCGGGGGGGCCTCGGCCGTGTGAAAGGGAGCGAGAGAATTGTCGCTGCTGGCGTTGCACACTCACATGGTCCAGCCCCATCACGGTTGTGGAGAAGCGGCACAGCGAAGCCTCCGTCTCGTTATGGAAGCGTTTCACTAATTCATGGAAAGGTTAACGTCGGCTGTGTTAAGCCCATCGTCTGCATCATCATCATCATTCACCGTGCTGTTATGCCGCTGTAGTGAGGAGGTCGAGCCGTGTTGAGGAGAAAGGACGTCCACCAGGCCGAGGGGGACTATGGACATCAAGTATACAAGCGGGGTGGTCATGAGGCTAAACACTGCTCATCAGAGGCCACTCCACCACGATAGCCAACCCCAAACTTCTCCCGTTCTTGCCCAGGGTAGGAGAGATTTCAGGAGATTTGGTCAGTTAAGAAATACCGCTCATCCCGACACAGAGAGAAGGCTAATAACCCAAGGAACACTAACACCTTGAATGCATCTTATGATGATACGCTGAAGTAATCGTCCTCCTCATCCACAGACACGAAGACATCCACTTTAATCCACTGTAGCTCCCGCTGTGGACACCACATCAGATTGGGGAAGAGCAGTGTGGTTTCAGAAGTGGAAGAGGAAGTGTGGATCAGGTGTTTGCCTTGAGGAATGTATGTGAGAAATACTTAGAAAAGAAAATGGATTTGTATGTAGCATTTATGGATCTGGAGAAGGCATATGATAGAGTTGATAGAGATGCTCTGTGGAAGGTACTAAGAATATATGGTGTGGGAGGCAAGTTGTTAGAAGCAGTGAAAAGTTTTTATCGAGGATGTAAGGCATGTGTACGTGTAGGAAGAGAGGAAAGTGATTGGTTCTCAGTGAATGTAGGTTTGCGGCAGGGGTGTGTGATGTCTCCATGGTTGTTTAATATGTTTATGGATGAGGTTGTTAGGGAGGTGAATGCAAGAGTTTTGGAAAGAGGGGCAAGTATGCAGTCTGTTGGGGATGAGAGAGCTTGAGAAGTGAGTCAGTTGTTGTTCGCTGATGATACAGCGCTGGTGGCTGATTCATGTGACAAACTGCAGAAGCTGGTGACTGAGTTTGGTAAAGTGTGTGAAAGAAGAAAGTTAAGAGTAAATGTGAATAAGAGAAAGGTTATTAGGTACAGTAGGGTTGAGGGTCAAGTCAATTGGGAGGTAAGTTTGAATAGAGAAGAACTGGAGGAAGTAAAGTGTTTTAGATATCTGGGAGTGGATCTGGCAGCGGATGGAACCATGGAAGCGGAAGTAAATCATAGGGTGGGGTAGGGGGCGAAAATCCTGGGAGCCTTGAAGAATGTGTGGAAGTCGAGAACATTATCTCGGAAAGCAAAAATGGGTATGTTTGAAGGAATAGTGGTTCCAACAATGTTGTATGGTTGCGAGGAGTAGGCTATGGATAGAGTTGTGCGCAGGAGGGTGGATGTGCTGGAAATGAGATGTCTGAGGACAATATGTGGTGTGAAGTGGTTTGATCGAGTAAGTAATGTAAGGGTAAGAGAGATGTGTGGAAATAAAAAGAGCGTGGTTGAGAGAGCAGAAGAGGGTGTTTTGAAATGGTTTGGGCACATGGAGAGAATGAGTGAGGAAAGATTGACCAAGAGGATATATGTGTCGGAGGTGGAGGGAACGAGGAGAAGTGGGAGACCAAATTGGAGGTGGAAAGATGGAGTGAAAAAGATTTTGAGTGATCGGGGCCTGAACATGCAGGAGGGTGAAAGGCGGGCAAGGAATAGAGTGAATTGGATCGACGTGGTATACCGGGGTCGACGTGCTGTCAATGGATTGAATCAGGGCATGTGAAGCGTTTGGGGTAAACCATGGAAAGCTCTGTGGGGCCTGGATGTGGAAAGGGAGCTGTGGTTTCGGGCAATATTGCATGACAGCTGGAGACTGAGTGTGAGTGAATGGGGCCTTTGTTGTCTTTTCCTAGCGCTGCCTCGCGCACATGAGGGGGAGGGGGATGTTATTCCGTGTGTGGCGGGGTGGCGATGGGGGTGAGTAGGGGCAGACAGTTTGAATTGTGTGCATGTGTATATATGTGTGTGTCTGTGTGTGTATATATCTGTGTACGTTGGGATGTGTGTATGTGTATGTTTGCGTGTGTGGACGTGTGTGTGTGTGCATGTGTGTGGGGGTGGGTTGGGCCATTTCTTTCGTCTGTTTCCTTGCGCTACCTCGCAGGCGCGGGAGACAGCGACAAAGCAATATATATATATATATATATATATATATATATATATATATATATATATATATGGGAACTTCAGTGAAGGGCGCAAATGGGGAGGTGATAACAAGTAGTGGTGATGTGAGAAGGAGATGGAGTGAGTATTTTGAAGGTTTGTTGAATGTGTTTGATGATAGAGTGGCAGATATAGGGTGTTTTGGTCGAGGTGGTGTGCAAAGTGAGAGGGTTAGGGAAAATGATTTGGTAAACAGAGAAGAGGTAGTGAAAGCTTTGCGGAAGATGAAAGCCGGCAAGGCAGCAGGTTTGGATGGTATTGTAGTGGAATTTATTAAAAAAGGGGGTGACTGTATTGTTGACTGGTTGGTAAGGTTATTTAATGTATGTATGACTCATGGTGAGGTGCCTGAGGATTGGCGGAATGCGTGCATAGCGCCATTGTACAAAGGCAAAGGGGATAAGAGTGAGTGCTCAAATTACAGAGGTATAAGTCTGTTGAGTATTCCTGGTAAATTATATGGGAGGGTATTGATTGAGAGGGTGAAGGCATGTACAGAGCATCAGATTGGGGAAGAGCAGTGTGGTTTCAGAAGTGGTAGAGGATGTGGGGATCAGGTGTTTGCTTTGAAGAATGTATGTGAGAAATACTTAGAAAAGCAAATGGATTTGTATGTAGCATTTATGGATCTGGAGAAGGCATATGATAGAGTTGATAGAGATGCTCTGTGGAAGGTATTAAGAATATATGGTGTGGGAGGAAAGTTGTTAGAAGCAGTGAAAAGTTTTTATCGAGGATGTAAGGCATGTGTACGTGTAGGAAGAGAGGAAAGTGATTGGTTCTCAGTGAATGTAGGTTTGCGGCAGGGGTGTGTGATGTCTCCATGGTTGTTTAATTTGTTTATGGATGGGGTTGTTAGGGAGGTAAATGCAAGAGTTTTGGAAAGAGGGGCAAGTATGAAGTCTGTTGGGGATGAGAGAGCTTGGGAAGTGAGTCAGTTGTTGTTCGCTGATGATACAGCGCTGGTGGCTGATTCATGTGAGAAACTGCAGAAGCTGGTGACTGAGTTTGGTAAAGTGTGTGGAAGAAGAAAGTTAAGAGTAAATGTGAATAAGAGCAAGGTTATTAGGTACAGTAGGGTTGAGGGTCAAGTCAATTGGGAGGTGAGTTTGAATGGAGAAAAACTGGAGGAAGTGAAGTGTTTTAGATATCTGGGAGTGGATCTGGCAGCGTATGGAACCATGGAAGCGGAAGTGGATCATAGGGTGGGGGAGGGGGCGAAAATTCTGGGGGCCTTGAAGAATGTGTGGAAGTCGAGAACATTATCTCGGAAAGCAAAAATGGGTATGTTTGAAGGAATAGTGGTTCCAACAATGTTGTATGGTTGCGAGGCGTGGGCTATGGATAGAGTTGTGCGCAGGAGGATGGATGTGCTGGAAATGAGATGTTTGAGGACAATGTGTGGTGTGAGGTGGTTTGATCGAGTGAGTAACGTAAGGGTAAGAGAGATGTGTGGAAATAAAAAGAGCGTGGTTGAGAGAGCAGAAGAGGGTGTTTTGAAGTGGTTTGGGCACATGGAGAGAATGAGTGAGGAAAGATTGACCAAGAGGATATATGTGTCGGAGGTGGAGGGAACGAGGAGAAGAGGGAGACCAAATTGGAGGTGGAAAGATGGAGTGAAAAAGATTTTGTGTGATCGGGGCCTGAACATGCAGGAGGGTGAAAGGAGGGCAAGGAATAGAGTGATTTGGAGCGATGTGGTATACCGGGGTTGACGTGCTGTCAGTGGATTGAATCAAGGCATGTGAAGCGTCTGGGGTAAACCATGGAAAGCTGTGTAGGTATGTATATTTGCGTGTGTGGACGTATGTATATACATGTGTATGGGGGGGGGGGGGGGTTGGGCCATTTCTTTCGTCTGTTTCCTTGCGCTACCTCGCAAACGCGGGAGACAGCGACAAAGTATAAAAAAAAAGAAAAAAAAAAAAAAAATATATATATATATATATATATATATATATATATATATATATATATATATATATATATGTATATATATATATATATATATATATATATATATATATATATATATATATATATATATATATATATACATATATATATATATATATATATATATATATATATATATATATATATATATATATATCCCTACTTCTCAGAACCATCCTTCTTCTCCGGCTCCTCACCCTACTATTGTTTGGTAATTATTTAAAATCCTGCTGAGCCAACAATACAGCCAGGGAGGCACAGCTTTGTTTGGCTGTGACCCAGCCGGGGGCAGCGTTTGCATCTGAACAATAATGTTCTGCCTTTTTCTTCCTCCTGAACTAGAAGCATTTGTTGTTCTAGGAAATTCAGACTCATAACTCGCACGGCATGAACATTTTAGCTCACAGCTTCGCTAACATCAGCTCACAACCTCTCCTGATAAATTGATTTACTCTGAATTTATTTTCCTTTGGTCCAAGACGCTCAGTTTGGCGGAGATACTTCGCTCTCCATTGCACTCGGCGATGAGTTCATCTGCATGGAATGAGAGTGAAAAGTACTGTTCGTGATGATCAGCTCTGAACATTCATACCCATATATGATAGTGACCCTCGACCCCTGAAGTCTTATAACAGAATAATGGTGACCCTCGACCCCTGAAGTCTTATAACAAGATAATGGTGACCCACGACCCTTGAAGTCTTATAACAAGATAATGGTGACCCTCGGCCCCTGAAGTCTTATGCTCAAGAGTCATGTACCGTCATGCTCGAGGGTCGTGTACCGTCATGCTCGAGGCTAACCTAACTCCGTCCAGTCCTGAGTTCCAGCTCCAGGCCCACACTGAGGCCTCCCCCAAACACCCTCCTGCCGCCCTCATATTACCTCGCTCATAAGGAGGCGCGCCCTTTGTACGGAGGAGGGACTGCCTAGTTTATGTGAAAGAAAAATGGGGGAATGCCATCCGGTATTTGATTCGAGCGCAAGCGAGACACCGCCGGGCCTCACCCGGATACACCCCCCGCAAGGTGCTGGCATGCGTGACGCCTTATGCAAACGCTCTGCCTCTACACCGAGAGATAAAACCGAGACGGGGGAAAAAATAAGGTTTTCCACACGAATCTCAGTTCCTTCTAGGATGATTACTGAGGTTATCAAAGGAGAGAGAGAGAGAGAGAGGGGGCGTGACCAAGTCATCACCTTCTCCTCCAGTTGCACACGTTTTGTAGGAAGCCAGAGAGAGAGAGAGAGAGAGAGAGAGAGAGAGAGAGAGAGAGAGAGAGAGAGAGAGAGAGAGAGAGAGAGAGATGCTATCACAATGGTAGGAAAAAAACAACACCCCTTACGTGTTTTACAGTATTTGGTATCCATCAATACCTGCACAGTGTCCCGTCTCCATCGGCGCAGAAAAAGAATTCAGGTTCCACTTGACACTGCCCCCCCCCCCCCCCCCGCAAGCAGATAACCTCGTCACAGACCATTTATCTGGCTTTCCAACAGGACAGTTGAGGTCACCCTCCCTCCTGGCACTCCGGGTCAAACGCATACACATCATGCAAAGGTTCTGCATGGCCTTTCTTTTTCAGACCCACTTCACTTCTTTTTTTTCGTGTGTGTACATTCATCTTTATTGTAAGCAGTAATTTGGAGTGATTGGGAAGGAAGTTCTACAGGAATCATCCAGATCATGAGACATCCAGACTGAGAAAAAAGCGCTTGTGTCCGTCCGTCAGTCCGTCCGTCCTCTGCAAACACGCGAATAAGTTGCCAGACGAACGATAACGAACCTTCGTACACAGTCGCAAATAATCTCTCCGTTCCCTGGGCAGGATAACAACTGATGGCTGCTCGGGATGATCTGATTTCGGGAAGAAATCTCATAGTGGAGCGGGAAGACAGCGTCAGCATTATATCAAATATGAAGAAGGAAAATGACGGCAGAAATGCTCGGTACCACTGAACAATGCTATCCACCGATCAGGGTGAGGCGGTAGATGGTGGTGATGGTGGCCAAGGAGGGAGGGATGGTGATGATGAGCGAGGTGGTGACGACATCCGGGGAGGGAAGGTCTGCTGGTGAGGGTGGTGGTGAGGGCGGGTGTGGTGGCCAGGGTAAACTGGAGAGTGTGGTCGTCCTCTGCAGGAGGGAACAGACGAGGTCCCGGAGGGCCCGAATCTGCTTGCTTCATTATAATGGCCGACGTCCTTGTGGCCGACGTCCTTGTGGCTTCTGTAGGGATTTCAGATTAGGTTCTGTATGTAGCGATACCTGGTGGCAGCCACTAGCGTCTCCTAACACTTCAGTATACCACGTTCATCCATGTCTTCGATTCCTGCACAGATCAAGAACCGAACCCATTATTACGCTATTTAATGGCTCTGTCTTGCAACATTCCCGGCTATTATTTCATTCATCATTCACTCTATCAAGTGTTTTTCTTTTCCTTTTCTTTCTTTTCTTCTGCCATTCCCTCATGCAGTCCCCGTGTCGTCTTCACATTTTTTCTCATACGTTTTGAAATACAGTCTCTCTCTATCTTTAGTTTTGGTGTCCCTCACCGCCCTATCAGTTCATCCCTTCTCCACATTCTCGAATATTACTTCTATGTCTCATGTTTTATTGTCTCGTGTCTGTCTGTACACCTCCCATCACCATACATCTGTCTCCTCTCCCCTTCTATCACAATTACTACACACATTCCTCTCTCTCTCTCTCTCTCTCTCTCTCTCTCTCTCTCTCTCTCTCTCTCTCTCTCTCTCTCTCTTTCTCTCTCTGTTCTTTGCACTGAGTTACCATCAGCGACACTGCCACCACTGCTGTCACCAACATCATCACTACCACCACCACCATCATCCCCACCACCATCACTACCACCACCACCAACTCCACCATCACCCATCATCACCACCACTACCACCACCCACCCCACCATCACCCACCATTACCACCACCCACCCCACCATCACCCACCATCACCACTACCAACCCCACCATCACCCACCATCACCCACCATCACCACTACCACCACCACCACCACCGGGGTCTCCTGGTGGCCTCGCAATCCTCATGATGATCAATGGCCACAATATCCATGGTTAACTCCTGTATATATCCAGGTTGCTGGGTCCTCAGCCTCCAGTCATGTCTTAATGCTGAGTGATGGCAACAGTTGTGTCCACCCATCCCAGGCTCTGTGTGGAGCGCCACCTCATTATTGGAGTACTGGCAGCGCTAGCGCACCTGAGTGAGTTGGTCTCATCAACTTTAACGGCGTTTGGTGGGCAAGAAAGTGACAACATGATCGCTAGCTAAAGTGTTTTACTGGAAGCGGAGTCAGGAAGAGGTGTGTGTGTGGGGGAGACATCTCGCCAGGGAGAGGAAGGAAGAGCGTATGTAAGTAAGGGAGTAGTTACTTATAAAAGGTGGCCAGCTCTTCGTAACTAGTGCATTGGTCTTACTTTGAAGACCATAAGTCACAGGTAAGACCCGAGGAACAAATTATATTACAGATCCTCCTCATTATTCTATCCCTAACGTTACAATTGATATCAGAATATTTCTTTATAACTTAACACACACACACAGACACATAATCTTTTTTCACAATCGCCGTCTCCCGCGGCATTGAGATAGCGCCAGGAAAGAGACGAGGAATGGCCCAACCCACCCACACAGACATGTATATACATAAACGCCCATACACGCATATATACATACATACACATTTCAACGTTTTTATACATATACATACACAGACATATACATACATACACATATACATATTCATACTTGCTCGCTAAGACCAGGACCCCTTCTGAAAGGCGCCCTGGTGCTATAATAATAATAATAATAATGATAATAATAATAATAATAATAATAATAATAATAATAATAATAATAATAGAAATTATAATAATAATAATAATACGCTCTGGCCATCATTCATCCCCACAACACTGCAAACCAGACCTCATCATATCCCAGGAACTCTCATGCCCACAACGAAGACGACCCCACTCACTCACTGCTCGCCTGCCCCCTAGACGTACGCACGGTGGAAGTGGCCTGCTACCTGAGCGCTTCGGGAGCCTCGCAAAGACAGAGGGGACTCCTGGAACGATTCTTACTTTAGACATGTTTCGTTAGACAGCCTGAACCTAATTCATTTTATAACTTTGTGTTTTCTGAAGTTCTTGTTCTCGTGCGAGTGTCTGCAAGGAGGACGTGCGAGTGTCTGCAAGGAGGACGTGCGAGTGTCTGCAAGGAGGACGTGCGAGTGACTGCAAGGAGGACGTGCGAGTGTCTGCAAGGAGGACGTGCGAGTGACTGCAAGGAGGACGTGCGAGTGTCTGCAAGGAGGACGTGTAAAACCTCTCCGAAAAAGCTGTCGTCGTCTCGCTCTTGCTTCGTGACCGGCTCTCCAGGAACGCTTCAGGTTGGTCAATGAGCTGGATCCACGCGAGAGAAGGGGACGCAAGTGTCGCCAGCACGTCCATACACAGAACATCAACGAAAAACGTAAGGCAACAGCCACCCTGACCCAACTCCCTGCCCACCCTTCACTCCCACTGACACACACAACTCAATCCACACCTCGAGAAACTCTCCCGCGGCGAACCATGACGACGTGTCTGACTTCATCATACAATACAACGGCCCCATGTGTCGTCTGGGTACTGGCACACATCCTCAACCACTTCTGGTTACACAGTAAGATCCCAAATATCTTCCAAACTTGCTAGCATTGTACCCATCCTGAGATCCCCTCCAAACTACCACCTAACTCTCACACTTCATCATCCTGTATCACGATCATTGACGTCCAACCTCCTCCAAGAACTGACCCACTATATTAGTCAATCAAAATATCCCACACTGACCCACACAGCAGGGCTTTAGACCCAACCTTCCAACAACCACAGTCTATGTAAACCTCATACAAACATCCTGGATTGTATGAACCATCTACAAACACTTCTGTTCAGGTTGCCTCAGCAGCGCCGGAAGGGGAGAAAAGCGTTGTCGGAGAGCAGTGTTGGTAGGGAGGGAGAGGGAGAAGTGTTGTAGGATCTGAGATCTCACTTATTACCGGCTGACTGAAGACTATGAAGGTTGAAAAAAAAGCTGCTTCAGACTTTGGACCATGATCTGCAACTTAGCCCAGGTGAATGGTGAGGGATGAATGTCACCATCAGTGGTTCTCCAGGACAATACTTATCCCCCGCGATATGCAGATGGTCCGCAGGGGATGTATACCATTATAGCTTCATTCAAACCATGACTGTGATTCTCAAAGATGCTGAGGAATAAATGCTGGTCCAGTGACGTGACGACGAAGGAAGACGGATCATTCGTACGGTCTCTGCTGTTCTGGGCTCGACCAGCGACCAGGTATGAGAGTGGCGAGGCATATCACTCATGCCTGAGGGGTAGAAAGCATTTCCCCTCCCACAAGGTAGAAGATCAACTTCCTTCCTGTTTACCTAGTTACGAAAAAATCTTGCCACAGTCAAGGGTAGTGCACGAGGCAGAGGAGACATACAGAGTTACTATAGGAACGAGTCGTGTGTGTTATGCGTTGTTAGGTAAATCATGTATGTGTTGGAGAGATAGTAAGTTTGTGGACTAAAAGCCAGCAGCCTGCGTGTGTGTGTGTGTGTGTGTGTGTGTGTGTGTGTGTGTGTGTGTGTGTGTGTGTGCGTGTGTACGGCATTATGGTTCCCGCTCCTGAAAATGTTCAGTTCACGTGGCGAGATACGAGAGAGAAAATTAGATTTGCTTTTCCTCGGCGCCACCCAGCCACCAGACGCCTGGAGGAACCCGAGAAGTGAATAGTGTCTCTTGTGATATTATTGTATCGAGATGAGGAGAGACACACAGACACGACCTGCCTCTATGTTCTCATTGTCCGTCTACCGCTGGTGTCCTCATCTTGCCGGAGGGCTGGTGAGGGGTGAGGGACGACGAATATGAGGGATCGCTGCAGTGCGAAGATTGACGTGGAGTATGAGGCGAAGGAAAGGAGATCAGAGGGAGAAACGAGAGAAATTAAAATCGAAAATGGGCGAAATAGGGTATGAGAGAGAGAGAGAGAGAGAGAGAGAGAGAGAGAGAGAGAGAGAGAGAGAGAGAGAGAGAGAGAGAGAGAGAGAGTATGGCAAGAGGAGTGTATGGAGGATAAAGGCTCAATTACTGCTGCCTTGAAATGTTTGATATTCAGTCAGCCACAGCAGGGTTAACTGCTAACTAAAGGGGAGTGCCAAGTGATACCAAATAAACGAAGAGATATCATCTCCAGCCCAGGTTACAAGAATGCAAAGTGATTATGCTGCATCACTTCTCAATGAATAAACGCACAATACACACTTGCCTCTGTGTACACGAGGAGCTGGAGTGGTAGCACGCGCGACTTCGCTTTGCTCCCGAACCAATAAAACGAGCGTGGCAAACACCATCGGACAGGCAAATGAGTAAATGGAGAGGGTCGGATGGTATTAGCATAACAGCGTTACTGTATATAATGCCAGTGTCTGCTCACATCTCTGGCCCACCAACACGACCCAGGCCCGCTGGTCGGGAGGAGAGGAAGAGGTGATGAGAGTGAGAGAGAGAAAGAGAGAGAGAGAGAGAGAGAGAGAGAGAGAGAGAGAGAGGGAGAGAGAGAGAGAGAGAGAGAGAGAGAGAGAGAGAAAGGGTGAGAGTAGGATGGGAGAGAGGTCGGACGGGAGACGCAGTAGGGAGATCATAGAGGGGAGAAAAGGAGAATAGGGAGGGAGAGAACAGGAGTATTTGAGGGATGCTAGTGAGAGGGATACGTCTTGTGGAGGCGAACAGAGAAGGATGAGAGATGGGTAGGTAGGAGGGAAATGGGATGAAGGAAGAATGGTTGGAAAGGATAGAGGAAGGGAAGCAGAAGGAAAGAATGAGAACAATAACAGGTGAGAAGGGATAAAGGACGGAGGGTTAGTGACCCCCAGTGGACGTCAGAAGAACATCTTTATAAGTCTACATCAGGCTCAAGCTGAGGCCAGGTAGTGGCTACTGCTGAGTTCTGATGCTGAGGACGTGGTGCTGTAACAAACCTGCTTGAATCGGTAAATGAAAACGCAGCATGAGTTGCCTCCAAGAGCATGCAGCTCCTGGCAAGATATTCATTGCTACAAAAGGTGAGGCGCAGGATTCAGTTCTACTGGCATGTGGAGGAGAGCGGAACCATCTGTACGTGTGGGTGTGGTGGCTACGTCTCCGGTCGTTGGGATCCACCTACAGAACACAGTTGGTCTGCACAATGCGACAGTCCAGTCACTACAGTAGAGCTGGTGTGAGCTGGCGTCCCGTCTTGCCTGAGGAGGAGCGTACGATATTGGCCTCCACACTAAGTGTTGTTGGTGGTGTCCACCATTACCTGGTGATATGTATGGCTGAAACTGCGAGTATATATATATATATATATATATATATATATATATATATATATATATATATATATATATATATATATATTTTTTTTATACTATTCGCCATTTCCCGCGATAGCGAGGTAGCGTTAAGAACAGAGGACTGGACCTTTGATGGAATATCCTCACCTGGCCCCCTTCTCTGTTCCCTCTTTTGGAAAATTAAAGAAAAAAAAAAGCGAGAGGGGAGGATTTCCAGCCCCCCGCTCCCTCCCCTTCTAGTCGCCTTCTACGTATCCCTGGGGATAGGGGAGAAAGAATACTTCCCACGTATTCCCTGCGTGTCGTACAAGGCGACTAAAAGGGAAGGGAGCGGGGGGCTGGAAATCCTCCCCTCTCATTTTTTTTTTTTTTTTTTTAATTTTCCAAAAGAAGGAACAGAGAAAGGGGCCAGGTGAGGATATTCCATCAAAGGTCCAGTCCTCTGTTCTTAACGCTACCTCGCTATCGCGGGAAATGGCAAATAGTATAAAAAAAAAAAAAAATATATATATATCCCTGGGGATAGGGGAGAAAGAATACTTCCCACGTATTCCCTGCATGTCGTAGAAGGCGACTAAAAGGGGAGGGAGCGGCGGCGGGGGGTTTAGTATGTTATATAGTAGTGCGCGTTCATTTGCACTAGTTACGTATATATATATATATATATATATATATATATATATATATATATACATAATCAATTTGTCCGCCTCATACCGAAATACTCGAATTATCATATACACACGACGTATGACCCCCCAAAAGAAACCCTACCTCCATACATACATCTAAGGTTGGATAGTCGTATTTTCTGTCGATTTGAGACATGATATGAACAAAAGAAAAGTGTCGAAAAATCTTTTTAACACGAGAATCATAAGGTCGTGGACACATACATCAGGGTTTGCTCGCCACTGCGATGCTGCGGGAAGACAATGACTTTCGAACACGAGATCATCTTGGTGTGCAACCGTCCTCTACAGCACCGAGGGAGGGGATAATCGCGCGCCAACAATCCCTCACCTGAGGTATATACATGCTCCAGCATCGTGGCCATGTACTGGCGGCGTCACCACCTCTCAGGCAGGTGGAGGCGGTGCTAGGGGGGAAGCTGTGAGAACCTGAGGTTAATGATGCTGTTGAAGGGGATTGCCGTGAGCAGCAGGCGGTCTGGTCCTGCCTGTAGGATGAGGAAGGGAGGGAGGGAGTGAGGGAGAGGAGAGGTTGCTGGTGAGGCTTGCTGTACCTGCTCATCACGAGGAACATAACAATCCAAGCATTATCATTAACAAGAAAATCACTAATCAAGAAATAGCCATCGTCCGTCCGTCCGTTATCAACATACAGCTGTCATCCGTCCGTCCGTTATCAACATACAGCTGTCATCCGTCCGTCCGTTATCAACATACAGCTGTCATCCGTCGGTCCGTTATCAACATACAGCTGTCATCCGTCCGTCCTTCCGTCATTAAGATACACCTGTCGTCCGTCCGTCCGTTATTAACATACTACTGTCATCCGTCCGTCCGTTATCAACATACACCTGTCATCCGTCCGTCCGTTATCAACATACAACTGCCGTCCGTCCGTCCGTTATGAACATACAACTGTCACCCGTCCGTCCGTTATCAACATACAACTATCATCCATCCATCCATTAACAACATACAACATTCATCCATCCGTTCGTCATCAACACAACAACATAATTCTGGTGTACCATCTCTGTTGGCCTCCTCTGGACCTTCTCTACCAGCTCTTTGCGCTACTGTAGGTGCGGTGACCAAACTTCACAAGTACATTCTACTTCTGGCCTTAGGTAGGTCACGAACAGCTTGATGAAGCTCTCCTTATCCGTATATACTTGTGGGCTGTTTGCCAGCGGATAGCTTGGTTCCCTAACTGTTCTCCTCGTACAGGACTCGGGCAACAGGTTAGGGACGAGGTCAACTCCCACGTCCCTTCTCCCACGCAGAATCCTGAAGCTAAGAGGCCTTCCTTCACCTGTGTGTGTGTGTGTGTGTGTGTGTGTGTGTGTGTGTGTGGTGTGGTAAAGTACATTCGACTGAAACACGAAGCAACACCATTGGTTTACCTCGCACCTGTGTGTTTCCATTCCTCCCTCTAGTGTTAGCGGGATACAAGCTGACGTCAGTACACGCCATGACGAGCCATCAGCGAGACAGACAGTGATGCAGGAACTCTCTGCCCACGCCAGAGTGTCCGACCCGCCACCTTTCATCCTATAATGTGATGAATGATAATGAGATGTGCAAGTTAAACACCCAATACCCAGCCCGGACCAGCGGCTCTCTGACCGATTCTTCCTCAGGAAATGTAAGACTTCAGAAGACCGACACGAGTGACTGGCCGACCTCTGATGTGTCCTGGTCCCTCCTCTCCTGCTGCCCGACCTCTGATGTGTCCTGGTCCCTCCTCTCCTGCTGCCCGACCTCTGATGTGTCCTGGTCCCTCCTCTCCTGCTGCCCGACCTCTGATGTGTCCTGGTCCCTCTCCTCCTGCTGCCCGACCTCTGATGTGTCCTGGTCCCTCCTCTCCTGCTGCCCGTCCTCTGATGTGTCCTGGTCCCTCCTCTCCTGCTGCCCGTCCTCTGATGTGTCCTGGTCCCTCCTCTCCTGCTGCCCGACCTCTGATGTGTCCTGGTTCCTCCTCTCCTGCTGCCCGTCCTCTGATGTGTCCTGGTCCCTCCTCTCCTGCTGCCCGACCTCTGATGTGTCCTGGTCCCTCCTCTCCTGCTCCCCGACCTCTGATGTGTCCTGGTCCCTCCTCTCCTGCTGCCCGACCTCTGATGTGTCCTGGTCCCTCCTCTCCTGCTGCCCGACCTCTGATGTGTCCTGGTCCCTCCTCTCCTGCTGCCCGACCTCTGATGTGTCCTGGTCCCTCCTCTCCTGCTGCCCGACCTCTGATGTGTCCTGGTCCCTCCTCTCCTGCTGCCCGTCCTCTGATGTGTCCTGGTCCCTCCTCTCCTGCTGCCCGACCTCTGATGTGTCCTGGTCCCTCCTCCTGCTGCCGTTCCTGGGTTGCTCATGGCGGTATTCGCAGCAGAACGTCTGCTCTGAGGAAGTTTCCACGACCAGGACCAATCTCCCTCTCTCGCCAGTAAGCCTCCAGGCTAGCGAGCGCATGTTCCTCAGTGCGAAGCTCAATCGTTACAAAGGAAAATGATCTCATTTGTGCTCGACCTTGTAAGTGAAGGAAACCCAACCACTTTCTTTTTTTTTTCCTCTTCGACTGACGTATTTTCTCAGTTCCAGAACGTCCATATTTACCGACGCTGACGTAAAAATCCCACCCAGATACCACTTTCTTGACTGGCAATCGTTCGCCAACAAGACCATTTGAGAAGATGGAGGAAAAGAAAGAATTTTAACTACAGAGCGAGACTTACAGATCAACAGTTACACGTAGACTGTACGTGAGCAGAGTACACGACATGGTTCCCCTCCATCTACCACAGATGAATGAACGATCGAACTCTTGTCCTCGAGTTTTGAAGGGAAAGGGATAACCAATGCACAACGTTAGTAAATGACGAGTGTCGTATACAGAGATCACTGTGTTTACTAAATGAATATCCACAATCAAACTAGTAAGTAAAATTCCTAGCGTTCCTATCACATTAACTATTAGTAAATTATGAAGGGGAAGAAAAAGTCATGGATGTTGATGCAATACGTACAAGACTAAACTCAGAACATCAGTCGAAGTTCTTGTATACAGACAGCCTCACACTCGTGCGCTCCACCTACACAACACCTGACCTACATGAAAGATTGAAACGCGGAGAAAAAAAAAAAAAAAAAAAAAAGACGAGCGACTGACATTTAAGATTTACGCCCCAAGAGTTTAGCTTGGCGGAGACGACCACACGTAAAAAAATAGTCAAACCGAACACGAATCACACTGTTCAGGAGCCACTACCGTCACAGCCCCCCCCCCCCTCCCCTCCCCCCCCCAAACATCGACAACGCAGCGTAAAAATTCTGAGGAAAATTCTGTTTTTTTTAGAGCAAATGAGATGTTACTGACCTCACGTGAACCTTTATCATGACGCGTTCGATATCTTTAATTACTCTCTGATCATCTATGATAATCAGAAATCAAATCAGATATCAACTGATGAAGTAGATGTATTCATCTCCTCGAGCTACGGAAACTAGCACCCAGACTGGTGCTCTTGCCTCTACTTACACACACCAGAGCAACACACTACATAGTCTCAGAACGTATCTATACGTGCCATTTATGCGATGTTGTTCATCGTAGCCACCTTTCTACAGGTGGGTGGGTCATATCCCTGGACGTAGTGCATGGTAATCTGCACACCCACTTCCCTGTCTCCATGTAGTCTGTGTAGTAAGAGAGGATCAGGTTCGTGCACAAGCTTGGCGAAGGGTTATCAGTTCGCGGGGGTGAGGCGGCGCCAGGTGGTGCCGCGGGCGGGACGACGATCAGCAGCAGCAGGGAAGTGGCAACGCTGACCTCCCGATGACACGGGAAGAAAATTCTTGAAATCGAATTACAGAATGATGGTGATGAAAGGTTAATATGGAAGTCTCTCCCATCCCCTACCACCTTCTCTCTCTCTCTCTCTCTCTCTCTCTCTCTCTCTCTCTCTCTCTCTCTCTCTCTCTCTCTCTTTCTCTGTCTCTCGAGGTCCCGCGTCGGGAGAGAGAACCTGGCATTTCTCGAAGAACTGTACCACACCAGGCGTACAAATCTTACCACAGCCCAAGCCCCGGAGCTACTGGAAAGGGATGTGTTCTTCCCACGTGTATATACACCAGTGTGTTGCTAATACCAGTGTGTTAATACCTCCCACGATCATCGACTCGTGCTCGTTGGAAGTTTCAGCCAACCGCTCAAAAGATTCTTTCCTCCGCCTCCCATGATGGGGGGGGAGAGAGAGAGAGAGAGAGAGAGAGAGAGAGAGAGAGAGAGAGAGAGAGAGAGAGAGAGAGAGAATGGAGAGGAGGAGGAGAAGGAGGAGAGGGGGGGGGGGTGAAATTGGAGACAATTCCTACTGTTATTTTCTGAAGAATCGTATCATTAATTTCTACAAAAACGGAATCGATATTATGAACGTCGACGTCATCTTTTTTTTTTTTCCTGCACAGAATCAGACAACTTTAATCAAAACCAACACTCCGCCTCCTACTTCATTTCGTATATCTGAGTTATATGGAGCGCATCCTGGAACTGTGGTTTTCTGCAGGAGAAATCTTCAGCTGTGACATCTGTTCCTTATTCCAAGTTACCTTTCCATGCAATAATCTCCAAATCTGATCATCAATTTCGTACACAACGTGCACCCACACACGATAATCTGATAGACAATATGACTACTACTTGT
The DNA here is from genome assembly GCF_036320965.1 of Panulirus ornatus. NCBI lineage: Eukaryota > Metazoa > Arthropoda > Malacostraca > Decapoda > Palinuridae > Panulirus > Panulirus ornatus. The sequence goes on from NC_092240.1 coordinate 27,309,918, forward strand.
TACGGAGGGTGGATGAGCCTGCGCCACACGGGCTGCGTATTCTAACCAATGCGCGCGTGAAGCCTCACTTCGGAGCTCGCCGGAATGCGCAGCCTCCAGTTCGCTAAGGTGCAGTCCATCCTTCGTGAGCGCACATCGGAGAGACGCAAATAAAAAAAGAAAAAAAAAAAAACAGCTGCCACAAGTCTACGAGCTCATCTCCCTCCATAAACCCAAGGTTCAGTGATCTACTATGAAGGACTGAAGGACTTGACTGAAAGAAAACATTCCCGGTGTCTGCGCAAACCATCATGTGGTCATTATGTCTTGCCAACGACGAGGAACATTATCTCCAGAGGCTCCAGCGATCTATCCTTGGGCACGCTGCTCGTTCCTCTACGACCAAGGAACAGTGGATTGCTGTCCGTGCCACTGGGTACCTCCTGTATACCATCGGTATACGGCGGGAAGGGTTCCTAGCGCAGAGCACTTCCTCCTCCTCCTCCTCCTCCTCCAGCTGACTTCTGGATGATAAGAGCCACCCAGCAGCCTCACCTCGCGTTCGTTATCCTCCACATCGTCCAAACACCGTGGTTGAGGAGGTCGTAAGACCTCGCCGCACTGCACGGGAAGGTCGGTTTACCAGACTGGGGAGAAGAATGATCAGTTCTAGTGCTTCATGACCCACGGCGCTGCTCCCTGGCGTTGGCTGCTTGCTCCCTGGCGCACTTTGCGGGGATCATCTACACTCCGCAGGTCAATGAAGTTAGTCTACCCATAATTGCAGTCGGCTATTCTTCCAGGACCCGTGTGTTTTAGCACATCCTATGGATAAAACTCTCAGTAATATTTGTAAACAAAATTAGACGCCAAACTTCCTTATCACACACAGAACACAGGTAGACTAGACGCCAAACTTCGTCATTACACACAAAACACAGCTAAAACTAGACGCCAAACTTCCTCATTACACACAGAACACAGCTAAACTAAACGCCAAACTTCCTCATTACACATAGAACACAGCCAAACTAAACGCCAACCTTCCTCATTAGACACAGAACACAGCTGACCTCCTACTAGACTACCGCCCAAAACAAAATATATATATAAAGAAAATAAACCCTTAGTAATGAAACTCAGACGTAGTGGAGGAACCGACCGGAAGGGCTCCTGACCTTCGACCTGATGACGAGTGGCCGCCGTCTTTACAACGCTGAGGTCGGTGCTTGACCGCCTTCCCTCACACCTCGAGTGACCTCCTCAATCAAAGTCTTCCTTTCTTTTCACGTCTCAATCTATGGCAGTTGGCAGCACTGGAACACGACACGTAATTAACAAAAACGGAAAGCGACTGAGAGGAACGAGAGTATAGGTGGGTGGGGAAGGAGGGAGGGGAGAAACTGGGAATCTTCCCCCCCCCCCCGTCTGGCATCACTTTCTAAAAGGTGAAACAAAAGAAAGAGCCAAATGAGGATCTTTGGTCGTCGAAGGGACAGTCATGTATTCTGGACGCTACCTCGCTCAAGTGGTAAATGGCGAACACGTACGAAACAATGAAAGAAATAATAATGGTAATGATAACAATAATAATAATAATATTGATAACAATAATAATAATAATAATAACAATAATAATAATAATGATAATAACAATAATAATGATCATGATAATGATAATGATAATAATAATAATAATAATAATAATAATAATAATAATAATAATGTGTGGAAATAAAAAGAGCGTGGTTGAGAGAGCAGAAGAGGGTGTTTTAAAATGGTTCGGGCACATGGAGAGAATGAGTGAGGAAAGATTGACCAAGAGGATATATGTGTCGGAGGTGGAGGGAACGAGGAGAAGAGGGAGACCAAATTGGAGGTGGAAAGATGGAGTGAAAAAGATTTTGTGTGATCGGGGCCTGAACATGCAGGAGGGTGAAAGGAGGGCAAGGAATAGAGTGAATTGGAGCGATGTGGTATACCGGGGTTGACGTGCTGTCAGTGGATTGAATCAAGGCATGTGAAGCGTCTGGGGTAAACCATGGAAAGCTGTGTAGGTATGTATATTTGCGTGTGTGGACGTATGTATATACATGTGTATGGGGGTGGGTTGGGCCATTTCTTTCGTTTGTTTCCTTGCACTACCTCGCAAACGCGGGAGACAGCGACAAAGCAAAAAAAAAAAAAAAAAATAATAATAATAATAATAATAATAATAATAATAACAATAATAATAATTATAATAATAACCCAGAGGCCAGGTCTGGTATTCAGGACAGGGTTACCAATCTCGTGGCCTTGACCTTCAACACACACACACGGTCTGGTGAAGGGCCCCCAGCCAGCAGGAGTGCCAACGACACACGCCAAATATTCTCCCAGAAAGTGGGTTGTGGATGATGGTCAGGGAGAGGGAGAGGGTGCAGCTGACGAGGGAGATAACCAGGGAATTTCTAATGGAGTAACCAAATAAGAGCCTGGGGGGGGGGGGGGGGGATATTACCCCCCCCCCCCCTCCCCTCTTCCTCTCTAGCGATGGAGTAGTTACTTGTGACCTCAACAGTTCCTCCTTGTATTAAACTCTTGACCTGACGACAAAACTTAGAAATTGAAAATGGACGGAATTCCAACTTTCTTCATTAGCCAGTTTTATCTTCATCTAAACGGAAAAGTTTTTTGTGACCTTTTTTTTTTTCTTCTCCCCGCCGTTTTTACTCTAGTTCTTGATCGCCAGGGACGTCCTCAGCGCTTTCTTATCATTATCCTGCTCTGTGTGAGTGTGTGTGTGTGTGTGTGTGTGTGTGTGTGTGTGTGTGTGTGTGTGTGTGTGTGTGAGTGTGTGTGTGTGTGTGTGTGTGTGTGTGTGTGTGTGTGTGTGTGTGTGTTTGTGTGTATGTGTGTGTGTGTGTGCGTGTGTGTGTTGTGTGTGTGTGTTGTGTATGTGTGTGTGTGTGTGTGTGTGTGTGTGTGTGTGTGTATGTGTGTGTGTGTGTGTGTGTGTGTGTGTGTGTGTGTGTGTGTGTGTGTGTGTGTGTGTGTGCCACAGTGAGCCGCTCGGGTTACAGATTCTCTCATGTACATTCATGAGGCCGAGACGCGAGAGGAAAATGAGGCGTCAATAGAGCAGAAAAGATTAATGTTCTTCAGCCTGTGGAGAGAGAGAGAGAGAGAGAGAGAGAGAGAGAGAGAGAGAGAGAGAGAGAGAGAGAGAAGAGAAGAGAAGAGAAGAGAAGAGAAGAGAAGAGGAGAGGAGAGGAGAGGAGAGGAGAGGAGAGAGAGAGAGAGAACATTAACCTGGCAGCCGACCACAGGCTTTGACCTGCTGGCCTAGACGCAATACTGGGGTCATCTGAAGGTATTAACCCTGGGTCACCACACATCCCAGGACCATAGCTCTCCCAGGGCAGGACGGGCTGTTATGTGCCGCCTGGGGTCACCACACATCCCAGGGCAGGACGGGCTGTTATGTGCCGCCTGGGGTCACCACACATCCCAGGGCAGGACGGGCTGTTATGTGCCGCCTGGGGTCACCACACATCCCAGGGCAGGACGGGCTGGGGTGCTTCATCAGATGCAATGATGAAGGTTAGGCAACATGAACGTTAGTTTCATTTAGTTTCGTAACGTTTCACATGAATCAGTGGCCAGGTAGCTACATAAGTACGGCCTCTACCACACCCACACTACAGACACAGGATAATCACTATATGTCTGGCTGGGTGGCAGGAGCCACTCATGTTTCCCTCTCTTCTTCATTTTCTCATTCTTCTCATTCTTTACATAATTCCTGATTTAGCTTGTTGGTTCCCGTGTGGTGCTCTAATATGTCCCCTCTCTCATATGAGTTATCTGTCTGTTGTTTTTTTTTTTTTTTTTTGGTTTAATATTCCTGTCTATTCACTGGTTATGATCATGCATCTATTGATCGAGCTTTCCCTCTTCTTAGAGGATCTAAATGTATCTATCGTGCCAGAATACATCTTTTTTTTTTTTTAGATATTCCCAAACAGTTTCCTTTGTTTTTTTTTCAGTATATCTTCTTACTGTTCTCATGTTTCCTCTGGCACGGTGTCCCTCCACTTGCTGTTCTTGCACCCGCGTAACGGATGGTCGAGTGTGAGTGCCGCTGCGTCAGACAAATGTAAATATGAATTCCAATCCTCAGTAGAGATAAGGGGCTCCTTATCTTTCCGTCTGGTGGGATTTCAATCTAATGATTTGGCTGGCCAGCCGGAATCAGCTTTTGTCGACGCCAATTCATACACAGACGTCAGAGGTTTGACTCATTTCCTCCCGAACACACACACACACACATATATATATACATATATATATATAATATATATATATATATATATATATATATATATATATATATATATATATATATATATATATATATATATATATATATATATATATATATATACAGGGTGTCCCAAAAAAATGTACTCACTTTTTGACACCCTATAACTTCAGTGAGTTATAGGGTGTCCAAAAGTGAGTATATTTCCCCTAAAAGAAAATAATTGACAGAAAATTTGTCTTTTTTCCCCTCTAAAATCTCAAAATGAAAGTGGAATATTTAGTTTCAGAGTCTGTGTTCAGCCTGAGAGTATTTTGGGGGATAATTTCATTCAAAAGAGAGAGAGAGAGAGAGAGAGAGAGAGAGAGAGAGAGAGAGAGAGAGAGAGAGAGAGAGAGAGAGAGAGAGAGAGAGAGAGAGAGAGAATCATAACTCTTAACACCCCAGCATCCCGGGGGCCGTGCTCATCCTTGTGACATTTACTTTTTACCCAAATTTTCCTGTGCGAGAGGAGGCGCTCCGCTGATGCCCGAGCCCCCCTCACAAACTGGCCGATTATCAACCCGAATGGAACAAGGACTTTAATCCACAGTATTCATGGAATATCATGGGAGGGAAGGGAACCATGTATTTTTTAATGGAAATTCAGGAGGTATGCAAATAGGCTTCCAGGCCCCGGCACCAGATAAAGAGGGGGTCTCTCGCTCCTCACTGCCTGTACAGCGTCCAGGCTCCACTTGCCTCTCCATTGCTATTAATCCCGGGCTATTTGTGGTCCTCCTCCGTGCAAGCCTCATTGATTCAGCCATTGTCTTCCCTACATCGTTCGCGCGGCGACGCCAGCCAGCCCAAAGGGCGTGGAGGAGCCTTATGAAGGTTATCCTGCTGACCTCGACTGTGACGAACTCGTACCACTCCTTCTGACTCGCCGAAGCCACCACGCGAGTTTGTGGCTGCTGTCACCCGCGAGGTGCCAACAAGGGACGTTGCTACGAGGTAACAGTGGGTGAGGTGGTCTTCAGAGTCACGAACGAGTACCTAGCTCCTCCAGCTGAGATCTCCCTCTCACTTCGGTCCTTCCCTCACCTCACAGATCCCCCTCTCACCACGGTCCTTCCCTCACCTCACAGATCCCCCTCTCACCACGGTCCTTCCCTCACCCCACAGATCCCCCTCTCACCACGGTCCTTCCCTCACCTCACAATCAGGGGGAGGTGACCACCCGTGCAACATTAACACATCAGCGGTGGCTCCCCGTCCGGGCGGCGTTCACCACAGATTCGTGACCACCTTCCACGGTGCTGGCTGCAGAGGGTTGCCCCGAGCAAGCCGGGTGGAGGAGGACCTAACTACGGCGGGGGTCTGTAGCAAAAAAAAAAGGGCGAGGGGAGTGAGTAGCACCAGCTAGCTCTGAGAGCAGGAGGGGGTGATGGTGACTGGGTTATATTCGTATTTAGAACAGGTGGGAAGGGGGACCAGGGCACACAGTTATGTATATCATGCGGGTGTGGGAGATCAGGGTACATTAGGAAGGAGTGATGAGGGGTAGGCTCCAGGGCAAGCCAGTCTCTTTAACATGGTGAGGGAGGGATGACCTGGGCAAGGCGATGTCTGTAACTAGTGTGAGCGAGGATGATGAAGCAGGACGCTACAGTACGAGAGGGAAGGAGATTAATGTCATTTGCTGTTTATAGCGAAAAGGGGGTTGGAGGATTAGCATACAACTTTGTCTATAGCAGGAGGGAGAAAAAGAACAATATAAATATATATATATATATATATATATATATATATATATATATATATATATATATATATATATATATACATATATATATATATATATATATATATATATATATATATATATATATATATATATATATATATATATATACACACACACATACACACACACGCACGCACACACACACACACACACACACACACACACACACACACAAATAAGCTGGAAGCGAAGCCCCATTGCCAACGTGGTGTGGTGTGCATTAATGTATGTGGTGGAGACTCCTCAAACGTATTGCAAACCTTGGGTAACAAAACCTTCATCAGACACATATCATCTCACTGAACATGGCATCTGCAGACTCCTGTGGCCATCAGAGGCCTCCAGGGTAGATACTGGAACCAACGAAGTGGGAGCTGGGCATGGGATGGGCACCAGTAAGGTGTTATGACTCTTCCAAAATGGAGCGTCCCAGCACTGAGAAGCCAGGAGCAGTAGGCGTCTGTACTGGAGGCAGAGCACGGTGGCGGAGAGCATGTCTCTGGTTATGACAAACATGTCATCTTAGCTTCACACAGGCGGGTTACGGTACCACCACTGAGACCAATATAACTGAACAACACGAGGAAGTCTATAAGATCTTAAAAGGTATCAACATACAATTTGAACGCAACTCGAAAATCAATATTATTTCTTCCTAATCAGCAAAGCGTGTAAAATCGCCCAGCACCACCTGTTGAGGTCTGAGGTAAGACAGCTTCCTGATTACCTCCGCAAATTTCTGAAAGATGGAGTTCACAGGGTCGGCTCAAAAATCTTGTCCAGCATCACAAGAATTGAGGAGCCACAGGAGAGGGAAGTGTGCCAGCCGAGGGGGTCCTCCAGTCTGGATCTGAATGTGTCAGAGGAGACCCTTTTGTTGTCACGAGGGAGATGGATGGAGGAAGCGAATTTTTGCGAGTGAAAAAGAGGCAGACCTCAGGCCAACACGCATGGGCGGGGGAGAAGAGCTAAGTTAGACTGGGAAGGTGATGAGAGGGTGAGGAGATAAGCTGAGTGGAGATGCCTTATCTATTCGTTCACTTTAACTGTGTTTTAAGGCGAGTTGGATAAAAAGCTTGATTGCAGAAAGAAGAGACAGAGCGAAGAGGAGTGTGAGTCAATGTGTATTCCATCCAAGGCTGTACATTTTTTATTTTCTTCCGTGCAGAGACGTAATGTACATGTGCAGTGGTATTTAAATTACCCGAGAAGTGGTTAGAGTTGTGTAACAGAAAACTCTGGAGGCCAGTAATTATCGTAAAGCAAGAAGCTGAAAAGTTAAAGCTAGGATGGGGGACTGAGAATACTCAAAGACAGGAGATGAAGACGAGAGAAGAAAAAAATATAGGAAAAGACTCTAGAAATATAAACACGAATGACGGGTAGACTTCTTCACTGGACACAAGATAATTCTCGTTAAGGGATCAGAGGAAGCGGGTAAGCGGCGCAGTCTTGAAGCGTGCTGGGAGGTTACAGGTGGCGTACAGCAAGGCTCGGTCTTGGGCCTCACTGCAATTCTTGGCGTGTATTAATCTCATGATCTGCCTCACAGACTGGACTCTAACCTAACCATGTCTGTGGATGATGCTGAGGTCATAAAGAACATGAAGAATGAGGACGATTGCATTAGCTTATGGGGTAACCTGGACAAACTCCGTGTGTAAAAGCAAGGTACATTGAGGATGGGACTCGATGAATGAAGGCGTTCGCCTCGACTACTATGTACGGGAAAACAGAGTTCAGGAATCTAGGCGTGACACAACCTCAAGGGAAAACTTTGTGCCTAACTTGCTGCCTGAGCCGCACATTGTAACTGTGATAAGAGGTAACCTGCTTGTTGTCAAACATTCCCGGCGTGTCTAGAAGGCGGCTAAAACGGGTGGGAACAGAGGACTGGAAACCCTCCTCTTCTCTTTTACTTTCCAGAAGAAGGAACAGAGAAGAGGACCAAGTGAGGATTTTTCCCTCGAAGGCTCAGTCATCTGTTCTTGACGCTCCCTCGCTCACGCGGGATGTGGCGAATAATGAAAAAAAAAAAAAGAAAAGAAAAACTGTATACATATATATATATAACCTGACCATAAAAACCATGACATTTGTCCCGCATATCTGACCCATTACCAGAGGCCGGGACTGCTGGCCATAGCCAGCCAGAATGCATATGAACTTCGGACAATCAAAACTTTCCAAGTTAACCGGCACTTACTCGAGACGTTGGCGAGACGCGGGATTCTTGTGTGCCAACTACTGCATGACTGCAAGTCCCCCCCTGTGGGGGTAAATGGGGTTCCCGGTGGTGGGGACGACGGTGCTGTTCCAGGGTTAAGAAGAAAACGAGAAGCGAAGGATAATGCAGGAGTTAACCCCCCACCCCCTCTGTTACGTCAGTGGATATCCTCCAGCCTGTCGCTCGCGCCATCTCGTTTCAACACAGACACGTTTTCTTTAGCAAAGTCGTATTCTGTTCGATCGGCTTCTTTTAAAGTACACAATAGATTTTCGATTTTTTTTTTTCTACAGAAGTAGGTCCACAAAATTCATGTGTACTATGAAAATTCAGAGAATCTTAAATATCATCAATCGACATCTGGTAAGGTATCTTCGATAGATGGATAAATGAGTTATTAGAGGTCGGGCGTCGTGCCTGACCGGCTTTCTCTGGAGGACGAGTTATTTGGCCGGAGTAAAGGATGGCCAAAGTTTATGGAATTAGTTTTTGAACTACGTCAGCATCCTGGTGGTTGGCCCTCCACACATGTGGATCCTGGTGGCTGGCCCACCACACATGTGGATCCTGGTGGCTGGCCCTCCACACATGTGGATCCTGGTGGTTGGCCCTCCACACATGTGGATCCTGGTGGCTGGCCCACCACACATGTGGATCTTGGTGGCTGGCCCTCCACACATGTGGATCCTGGTGGCTGGCCCTTCACACATGTGGATCCTGGTGGCTGGCCCTCCACACATGTGGATCATGGTGGCTGGCTCTCCACACATGTGGATCCTGGTGGCTGGCCCTCCACACATGTGGATCCTGGTGGCTGGCCCTCAACACATGTAGATCCTGGTGGCTGGCCCTCCACACATGTGGATCCTGGTGGCTGGCCCTCCACACATGTGGATCCTGGTGGCTGCCCCTCCACACATGTGGATCCTGGTGGCTGGCCCTCCACACATGTGGATCCTGGTGGCTGGCCCTCAACACATGTGGATCCTGGTGGCTGGCCCTCCACACATGTGGATCCTGGTGGCTGGCCCTCCACACATGTGGATCCTGGTGGCTGGCCCTCCACACATGTGGATCCTGGTGGCTGGCCCTCCACACATGTGGATCCTGGTGGCTGGCCCTCCACACATGTGGATCCTGGTGGCTGGCCCTCCACACACGTGGATCCTGGTGGCTGGCCCTCCACACATGTGGATCCTCGTGGTTAGCCCTCCACACATGTGGATCCTGGTGGCTTACCCAACGCACATATGGATACTGGTAGGTTGGCTATCAACATATGTAGGTGTTGGTAGGCTGGCTTCCATATTCGTGGGTCCTGATAGACTGCCTCTCCACATAAGTGAGTCTTGGTAATTTGCTGACTCTATATATGTATGTCCTTGTGCCTGCCCCCTCTACATATGTGGGTCCCAGAGTACATGGGGAGGGCAGATAGCAAATCTGGTCGTCCACTAAGAGTTCCTCTGCTGAAGGACAACCACTGTAGCCTGAGTCCCTGTGCTTAATTGTGAGAGCGACAGAATAGTGAAGCAGACGGCACCAGCCTAAGCCATCGTTACCCCAGGCACAACACCTGGCAGGGAAAGAGTGATGAAGGAGGACCATGCAGTATGTAAGGAGGGTATACTGCCACAGAGGTTTTGCAGGAAAGTGTGAATGCGAAAACGTCCGTATTCAGTAACTGCAGCGGGATTTTCCTGGGATGAGGCTCAAATCTGAAGTGAAAAAGGGGTTCGGGTCTACGAGAAGCTGAAATGTATGTGTTTCCTTTTTCAAACAGTCTTATTTGTGGATAACTGATGCAATCAAACTACTTGTGGAACCATGATAGAAGGAGTATTGATTATTTTCATCTTTCTAACATTCGGCGACAGTACGATTATATGCCAGGTTCTACAACTGTAGAGCAGAGAGCACTTGTGTCCATAGTACTATCTGTTCTCCTCCCCTTGAATTCTGTATCACTATTTCCCGTCACTGAATCTCTATCTAACGTAAAAACTTTTCGTACGAAAATATCATCTACTGTGCTTACGTTTCATCTTTTCTCTGAGTCGGCCTGTTTTATAAAGAGAAAGTAGATTATAAATGTGAGTTTTTCGTCAAAGGTATATTTCTGAGTGGAAGAATTAGTATTACTGCTCTTCTCTGTATTCGTTCTATTGTCTCTCTTTTAATCTTTGTCAAAGTTTCGTGATCAAATCTGAACAGCGGATTCTAGATCGAGTCTGACTGGAAGGCTGTCAGTGTAGGAGAGTAAACCTTTGGCTGTACAATTTACATTTCTGGCTATGGAACTTAAAATTCTGTTGCTTCATTATCTATCTATCTATCTATCTATCTATATATATATATATATATATATATATATATATATATATATATATATATATATATATTCAGTCAGGCATTGTTTAACATATCTCAAGTCACTAATGATCATAATTCCAATGATTTTTTATGTTAGTATTCCTAGAGATAGCATGCTGAGCATTTCATATTCTTAACTGATTCCTGCCTTGCTAAACTGCATCAGTTCACAAATGACAACAACGAAATCCACTGAAAATCCTGTCTCTTACCACTGGATCAATTTGTCTAAACTGATAACAGCTACTCGAACGTTGTACATTCGAGTTTAATATTCGACTCCCAGAATCCATGACTTTCCATTTGCCAAAAGTGATGACAGCACTCGGACGTTTTATAATCGTATATGACATTCTAGAACCAATATGCATTACTTTCCATTTTTGTACATTGACGTCCACTTGCCATGTCAGTGAGCACTGCATTAGTCATTTCTCTATGAAATGACTCCAAAGTCTTCTTTTGTTTGAGTTTCATTTCCTAGTTTCACGTCAGGGCCAAAATTTCAATTTCCGCGTGTGAGTCGCGTATCCAGATCCAAGATATAGGTAATAAAACGTGTGGGTCCTAGGATTGAGCCTTGTGGTACGCCGCTTGTCGCGGTGAGGCAGCCGAACGCTTCTCCGTTTTCTGTCCATAAGCCAGTCGACGATCCACGGACCTACTCATCCATTTCCTGTGCCGTGAGGTGTAATGTGATCATACAATCTTTTGAGCTGTACTTCATCGACGGCATTTTGGAGGTCCGACACATCGCATGTCATTTTCAAATCCTAGTTTTTTTTTTTTTTTACATATATGAATAAATAAACTTCGATGAATTCGTTTAACATCATCCTTTATTAAGGACTTCCTGCTGGTGGCTGGCAGGTTTAAGTTTGTGATCTCCTACTTACGTAAAAGTTCAGTCCCTGGGTCTTGTATCTAGAATTTCACCTAAAACTGAAGCAAGACTCATAGGACGTTGCTTTCAAGGGCAATTTCTAACAGGACGTTATCTGAAGTGCAATTTCTAATCCCATTCTTGAAAACTGGTGTTATGTCTGCGAGCTTTCATCACATGTGGATTTTTCCTTGATTGTAGCTATTTTGTGGAGTATCTTACCGATCGGCTGGTGGGTTATGCCTCCACATATGTGGTACTATATAGGCTGGATGATGCTCAGCGGAGCCAACAGCCAATACTAATAATGTGTGGGAGGTGTGTGGTGGGTATGGGAAACCAAGGTGTTGAGGGTGTGAGTGATGTGCAACGTCTGAGGGTGAAGAGACTGGCGTAGGTAATGTGGGCGTAACGGGCTGTGATGGATGAAGAGAGGTGGGTGTGTGGAATACTGGTTTAAGGCAGGTGGATGTCGATTCTGAGTCAGTTTCTTTGAATGCACCAGCTGGGACATGGCAGTCTGATTGTCTTACCTTTATAGGTACGAACTACAGATATGTCTGGAGGAAGAACTGACGAGCAAGCGGACATTCTTACTCTACTACCATCGTTAAGGAAGGCACCAGCTGTTTTCAGCACCAACATGAAGGTCCCAGCTGGTTCCTGTACCATTACGAAGGCCCCAGTCGGCTCGAGCATCATCGAAAAGACACCATCTGCTTTTCCAGCGAAGGTCCCATATGTGTCCAGTACCACTAGGAATACAATAGTTAGTTTCAAGGTCCACTTTGAAGGTCCCAGATGGTTCCAGCACCATCTTGCGGCCCAAGATGGTCCCAGCACCACCAAGGGAACACCAGACACATGGCTCAATGTGAAGGCGCCAGATGGTATCAGTACCAACATGGAGGCCCCAGTTGGTTTTTTCAGCTTCATCGTGAAGGTTCCAGGTGGTTCCAGTTCAATCGTGACGGCACCATCTGTCCGAAACACCACTGTGGAGTCACCAGCCAATCTCCACTCCACTGTGAAGTCACCAGCCGATCCCCACTCCACTGTGAAGGCACCAGCCTGTCCCCACTCCACTGTGAAGGCACCAGCCTATCCCCACTCCACTGTGAAGGCACCAGCCGATCCCCACTCCACTGTGAAGGCACCAGCCGATCCCTGCTCCACTGTTAAAGGCACCAGCAGATCCCCACTCCACTGTGAAGGCACCAGCCGGCCCCCGAACCACTATAAAGGAACCGCGTGCTAAAGTGATGGGTCATATCCGGCCGGAGTCTGGCTTTGGGTAAGCAGAGCCTCGTCCATCATCCGCTCGCGGGGAGACTGTGCTAAGCCACGATCATCACTGCAGTCCAAAGTCTGGTGTCTGCGAACCTGTAGAAGACTCTAACAGACATTGTCTTCCATAGTTCGCTATCCTGGGATTACATCACACCAGCTCACGTCAGGGAAAAATCTCTGGCGATGTTTACCTCTGGCGTATGGGGAGCTCAACTCACGTATTGTGGCAATCATCGGGGCTGCTTAATCCTTTCCTCCTTGGCCTACTTATCATTCCCACGCGATTGTGTGAGTCAGAAAGACAGGTTAATCCTCCTTTCCAGAGATAAGCCATCATCCCCAGCACACAGCCGCTGTGTTGTGTTGATCACACTCATACATTACGGTAAGCTGGGGGTCATCAGCGGAAGCACTGGTCGATGTCAAGAGTTCCTCCTCCTCCTCCTCCTCCTACTCGTCCTCCTCCTCTAGTTCTGATCTCCCATCATTACACATCATCACTGTCTACGCGAATTGAGAGGCGGGTGAGTTAACATTACGGCACCATATTCATCTCCGATGTGCATCAGTCCAAAGGAAGTTATAAAAAGACATTACCACTGCAATCTTGTTTTTGTCTGGCGTACAAACTGTAGTCCATTATATTATTGGTGTGTGTGTGTGTGTGTGTGTGTGTGTGTGTGTGTGTGTGTGTGTGTGTGTGTGTGTGTGTGTGTGGAAACTCTCTACTCCCGAGATAATCCATTTTGTCTTAACTTATTCACATATTTTTTCCGGTTGGTTAGAGGGACTGGAGGCGGGAATTCATCACAGAAAGATGAAGACTTGGACTAAGAAGATATCTTGATGAAGACTGTACGGCCGGCGGGCGATCTTACAGTGATCAGGACGTAACACTAGACAGTTGTGACAGAATCCTCACCACCACCACCACCAGCAGGTAATGTGACGATGAACGTTCTCAGAAGGTAACTGATAACTCACAGTCATCTGAGGGTAATACATAGCTTTCAATCCAGAGTTATCAAGAGGTAATATGAGTTTCTAACTCATAAGTATAGGTAGGTAAAATGGGCTTCTAACTCAAGAGTTATAAGAATAATAATATAAGCTTCTAACTCAGTATTATAAGCTTCTAACACAGTATTATCAGGAGGTAACATAAGCTTCTGAAACAGATTTACCATCAGAATAATATCATAAAACCTTTTACTGTCTTCCGTGTATCAGAAGATGTTCAAACAATTCTGTAACATCAGTGTGAGTTTTGTGGGTCTTCTGTTCCTGTATGATAGATGATGCGAGGATCCGTAGCTCTTGGCTGGACTCTGTAATGGTTATAAATAGTGAGAGGAAGCTGGACTCATTAATTATCTTGATCATGGTTCACCCAGCACAGCTCTGCCCTTACCTGTTCAAGATCTTTAGTTACTGGCTTCTCAGAATTGCCGTTGACTTTGACGTGTTTGATTATGAATTTTGTGTTGCGGGGGGGGGGGGAGAGTAGTTTACGCCCGTGTTGCCAGTCTCTTAACCTTGTGGATATGAAGTATGTCCTTTCCTCCCAGATATATATATATATATATATATATATATATATATATATATATATATATATATATATATATATATATATATATATATACATATACATACATACTGCACTAAGAAAGAGTTCTACACTCGTGGGGAGCCATCTCTTGAACATTCTCTGCTGTCATACACCTCAGTAATTTTCCGTATGATTTCCGCATTAACCAGGTCTTCATTCCTCTCATTACGTGCATCCACCACTCTCATACTACAAAAATACTTCTTAACATTTTTAACAAGTTTCTTGCTTGATGTTGTGTCATGATCTCTGGTTGTTACATCCCTATATCTTTCGAAGAACTGTTTGCTGCTTACTTCATGAATCTAAGAACTTCAATGTTGTGATCAAATCATTCTAAACTCTATTTTCTTCCAGGGTAGGCAAATCTAAGGCCTCAAGCCTTTACCTGTAAGTCAGATTTCTTACTTTTGACACCATCTTTGTTAGTTTCCTCTGGACCTTCTCTATCAGCTCTTTGTGCTCTTTTATGTGGGGTGGCAAAACTGAGAAGCACATTTTAGTTTAGGCTTTATGTATGATGTCAACAGCTTGCTGAAAATTTCCTTATCCTCGAAAACTTAGATGCAAGTCAAGTATTTAGCAGCAGACAGCTGGTGAGGTGGTACTCGGGCGACAGGTTAAGGACGATGTTTACTCTCGAGTATATCTCGATGGTGTTCATACTGAGAACTTCTTACACAATGACCCTATTCTCATCACATTTGCTCGGGTAAAATTTCTTCACCACCCGTGCATCAGACCAAGTTCGAAGTCTGTCAAGATCCCTTTGGAACCTGACGCAACCTTTCTTGCTTTTCACTTCCCACATACACCTTAGCACCATCTGCAAACATCGTAAGACAGGAGTCCACACCATTTTGCAAGTCATTCACATAAAAAGAGTAATGATCCAAGAAAAAAGCCAAGAGGAACTCCGCTTATCAACCTATTTTGAGAAGGTCCCTCTCACATGTGCCCTTTGATCTCTTAAACAAAGATAATCTATCTACTGAGGGATTTTAAGCCTTATTCTTGCCCGCTGATCCAGCTTCTTAATCAGTTTCCCATTTGGTACTGTGTCAAATGCTTTCTGAAATTCCAGACAAGAAACAATCCAGTCAGGTTTTTCTTTTGTCCAAGACTGAGCTCGCTCTCTCGTAGAAATCTAAGAGGTATCTTGTGCACGACTTTCCATAAGATCGCGTTCTCTCACACTAAGGTAGTTTCTCCTCTGCAAGAATTCATTGATTCATTACATGACTACTTTCCTCAATCGGAGTATCATATATGATATCAATATCTGCGCTACTACGTGTGAAGATATTTCAATGATGGTGTCTTACCACCTCATATCCAAGTGTATTCACTAAAATGCCGGTGATGCAAATTTTCCTGAACACTTTAAGAACTTGTGTGTCCAAGACTCCCTGTCACGGTAAGAATCCAAATTCTCCAAGTCTTTCTCTTCTGTGAGCAAGACATGTTTCACCTCATCATGTATAGTGCCAACTGTTCCTTCATTGTTATCATTTTACATTGAACTGTCCCGCATCATTAAAATTCACAGGAGGATTATATGATATAATATGAATACCACTATGCACTTCCTTCCCATCATGTATTGTCTAATGGGCAGTCTATTATTATATCCCGAAATTTATGGTTTTCTCGTAGTAAAAGGGCCAATGCATACATGTGTAACAACCTATTTTTAATTATCTTCTTTTCTATGTTGAAGGTTTCAGTCACGAACAAGTCCGCATTAAGGCCGGGGCCTTGATTAATATATAGAGAAAATCATGAAACGGAAAAAGAAAAGGCAAGGGGAAGCATTTACGAATCTTGGAGGAAGTGAAAGTTCTGTCTTTTGAAATGTGCCAGGTCATAATTATTGGGAAAGAAAATGGAGGGTAGAGAGTTCCAAAGCTTCAACGGGTAGGGAAAGAAGCAGGTATTAAAACGGCCCACCTTTGAGTTGCCGATGGAATTCATTTGTTCTGTAAGGGGAGGGAGCTTTACACTCGTGGGGCCACAACCCATGAACACTATCTTATCAAACAAATTCTTAAATTCATGTATGCTGTCTGCGCTGCCCGTTTCCTCAGTCACTTCTTATCTACCTAGAGACACCACACTCCTGCAGTTATCTGGGATGGGGCAGGGTAGACGAGAGAACCCCGAGAGAGACTATGTGCCTTGAACATCCCATCGACCACCTTTCGTGTGGCAGGCTGCATCATCCTGTCACCCAGCTTGCTGATGTTGGTCGTGTAACCAGTCCTGACTTCGTCACCTCATCCGCCACCTTCATCGTATACTTCACGGGGTCATCATCATCTGGTGGATGACGAACAGATGAAGACCTCTGATGAGGTTTCTTACACATGACTAACGTCAGCATGACGCCGACTCCTTGCATCCTATATATATATATAATCTTCGCCAGACAACTTCTTTACAAAACCACTTTGATTCACTCTTAAATCTTCTGCGACGTACAGGGAGTTTTTCTTCCGTCTTTTTTTTTTCCTTTTTCTTTCCGTCTTGAGAACTGTTGGAGCGTCGTAAAAAGGCTCCTAAGTTGATTATCTGTTAGACGAGACAAGGTCTTAACGCGTCTCCTCATGCAACGTCCTCGTTAATCAACAGAAACTGTTTATTATACGACGTCAATACGGAATCTCCAGGCGGTTATCCCGAGCGTCTTGTCCAGTAAATTCATGCATCATGCATACCCATCTGGCTTACAAGGTTTTCATATACTTTAGCTCCTTTCTATACCCAGGATCATCTCTAGACTCAGGTTCCTTTACAACCGGGCACCTTTCTATACTCATATTCTTTTCTATACTCAGGCTCCTTTCTATACTCAGGCTCCTTTCTATACTCAGGCTCCTTTCTATACTCAAGTGAATCACCCAGATCAGTGACGGAGGGACAGATGTTGTTGAACAGACTGCTAAGTTCATTCGTTTTACCTCAGACTATCTCCTGTGGTGGCAAGCTTAACACCAGCCAAGACATCATGCTAATCAGCTGCAACAGTGATAGTCAAGTATCTATCTATCTATCTATCTATCTATCTATCTATCTATCTATCTATATATATATATATATATATATATATATATATATATATATATATATATATATATATGTATATATATATATATATATATATATATATATATATATATATATATATATATATATATATATATATATATATATATATATATGGCATTACCTCGGTTCCTGGACGCCTCACAAGCCGATAAATGATGATGCGAGAACATTACGTTGACCCTTGGAATAACCATCTCACCTCGACCAAGGGGTAACACAACACCTTAAATCTCATACCCCAATCTTTACCTTTGTGAGATTCATTATCACCAACAAGGAACAACATATGTAACAATAATTAAAATCTTCGTTGTCACATCAGGTCAAACGCGTACCTTCCCCTCTCGCGTTAGATCAGGTCAGGTTATGGAAGAATATAGGAAGAAAAGAAAACCAAAATGTGTTTCTCCGAGGACGGGAGACATAACTACATTACCATTCTAATGATTTTCTCTCCTGATTTATCATTAGACTCAACTCTTTTCATTCTCATTCTCCCTACTTTACCCATTTCCTTTCCTCTCGCAATTTGTTTCCCTCTCAACCCTTTCCTCTTATCTCCACTTAACCCCTTCTCACACAACAGAAAACGTGCGCTAATAAATGAAATTGCCACCGAAGCGATGACTTTAGCCTCTTTGTCCACACGTGTTTCTTCCCTCGTCGACATTCCATTGGAAATACTCGACCCTTGACCTGGGGAAAAACTTGGCCTCCCTGGTATTGATCTTATGGGGAAGTTGGCTCTCTTCCCCTCCCCTTCCCTGCTCCTCTTAACTCTTCGGCTTATATTTCATACAAATTTCCAGCCCAGAGGTTAATACTGGACACAGATTTTTGTCTCTGTTTAGCTCTTGTTGTCTGAGGTATTGCTGTGTTGTCCTGATATTTACTGACTGTGTTACAATTGTTCACTGTTCGTATATGCTGGCTTCTGCTGTGTTAGTGGGCTGTAGAGGAAGATTACTAAGTTAATATTTACTCACGCAGAAAAACGTTCTTTAATGATGTTTTGACGACATATGCACGCTAACATATTTTCGTCATTTCATCTACAAATTTCATATACCATTACGGAGGTAACAACAGAAACAAACATCTTTTTCTTGTCATTACCTATACACGAACACCTGTACTTCAGCACCTGTCATTGTGATCCAATGTACGAGGTTGACGCTTTGTACTGGGCGTAAACAAGCACTTCAGTCCCGATACAAGTCTTCAAAAGACTATGACCAGATAAGACAGGTCGAGCTACCTCAAGGATTCTGATGACATGAGAACCGCTGAAGCTTATCTTCAGCTTGTGACGACGCTGGTTCACAGGACTTACAGCGGTCGCCTTACATACATACATACATACATACATACATACATGCATACATACATTTATACATACATACATACATGCATACATACATTTATACATACATACATACATTCATACATACAGGGACGTCCGTAAAATGACCACAAGTTTTTGCTGCGTTCCTTCTATATCTGACTAAAAATCAACCTATAACTTCTTATGAATTCTGAATACAAGAGGAGACAACAATGTTAACACCCACATACAAACACACAGCCAGCAGACGTGTGCAGGAGAGACTCACACCACGAGCCGAGCAGCGACCAGACACAACTCTGAACCAGTCAAGATGATGCAGACAGCCAGCCACCAAACACTATATGATAACCTTATTAACTTTACCGCTGCCTTAACCTGTCCAGACCCAGACTGGAATACGATCCGACCCGCCATGCAAACGCGACACAACACTGCAGTCTCTCACAAAGCTCAGCCAGTGATACATTCTGCTTGGTGTTGATGTATTTGTGAATCAGGCAGTTCGTTCATCATTGTTTGGATTGGAATGTGTGTGTGTGTGTGTGTGTGTGTGTGTGTGTGTGTGTCAGAGAGTGATGGGTCGCTACAGTCACATGTGCGGTACGATGTATATATCATGACCCAACACGGACAGGCAATACGATCGTTCACAAACTGACCAGGAACAACGTATGAGAGAAATGGTATCGGATTTTGTACTAAATAGTGATGATATTTAGCTATAACTTAATGGTCTTCAGGGATGGGACGAATGAAGAGATAAAGTTTCCGATAACAAACAAAATAACCCATGATGTTGTGTTCATAATAAGACGGAAAAGAAAACAACAGAAACTGGGTCAGTCAGTGGTCGAAGTAAATGAGCCAGACAGAACAGTGAAGACTGCTTATGTAACAAAACTAACAATCAGTATTCAGGACACAAAATAAATATCAACAAAGAGTTATGTCATCAAAGCGACGACAATACCATCACCCAAGCTGATGTAACACAGAATCATACAGTATAAGCGACACACGAACTAAGAAGATCTCCCAGCAAGAGAATCTAATGGTCTTCAGCGATCTTCTTCGGAAACACTGAGAGAATCAACAGCAGAACCACTGATGTTAATGTACGACAACATCTAAGATGAAGGTAGTGTGGCTGTGATCTCACAAAAAAGGTTATCTAAGCTTCAACAAAGACCAAACAGGTGACTACAGTCTGTTACAAAGTGATAATGAGACACACTCTGAAACTTGAAGTTCATAACAGCTACATTACTGAGGGCCAGCACGGATCTCTACCAAGTAAAGCTACACCAACGTAACCACTAATGCACTTCAAAAAACATATACGAGATTGTAACGTAAGGACAGAGGACAGTGGCTGCCTTGCTTGACTCTACTACGATGGTATTTGACATGATCAACAACACTCTAATGGAAAAAATGGCGAAGCACAACATAAGAGGTGAGTTAGGAAACTGAACCATATGGGGTGTTCATCACTGGGAAAATTCGACGTTGTACTAACACGATTGTGTCTGATAAATATACTCTCTCTCTCTCTCTCTCTCTCTCTCTCTCTCTCTCTCTCTCTCTCTCTCTCTCTCTCTCTCTCTCTCTCTCCTTCTTCTTCTTCTTCTTCTTCTTCTTCTTCTTCTTCTTCTTCTACCGTCTCTCTTTAATCCTTGTTTTGAATTAACACAATTCAATTTTCTCTCGTGGCTTTACCGCTGGACTCTCCCTTCTGTATATTTCCACCCTCCCTACTTTACCCATTTCCTTTCCTATCTCAATTTGTTTCCCTTCAACCCTTTCCTCTTATCTCCACTTAACCCCTTCTCACACAACAGAAAACGTGCGCTAATAAATGAAATTGCCACCGAAGCGATGACTTTAGCCTCTTTGTCCACACGTGTTTCTTCCCTCGTCGACATTCCATTGGAAATACTCGACCCTTGACCTGGGGAAAAACTTGGCCTCCCTGGTATTGATCTTATGGGGAAGTTGGCTCTCTTCCCCTCCCCTTCCCTGCTCCTCTTAACTTTTCGGCTTATATTTCATACAAATTTCCAGCCCAGAGGTGAATACTGGACACAGATTTTTGTCTCTGTTTAGCTCTTGTTGTGTGAGGTATTGCTGTGTTGTCCTGATATTTACTGAGTGTGTTACAGTTGTTCACTGTTCGTATATGCTGGCTTCTGCTGTGTTAGAGGGTTATGGATAAGATAACCAAGTTGATATCAACTCCGACGGGGAATTCGGTTCTGAATGTGATTCCGATCGTAAACAATAAGTTATTCTTATCCTATCATTATCAGTAGACGTTTGCCGCGGCCCGTCATCATGCACGACAGATGCCGTGCCAGGTCCCATGACCACGACCACGTACCCCCCGGGCGAGCCCGCATGCCCTCCTGTAAGAACTTCTCGCTCCACAGAGGTCCCGCCTTGCCTCTGCTCCTGAACGCAGAGCAGCGTCGAGGCTGAGGGAGCTAGGTGAAAAGGGTACTGAGATGGTATTATTGATAATGATACTACATTTTGCTATAGGTGATAACAGACAGTAAATGCACAACACACACACACACACACACACACACACACACACACACACACACACACACACACAAGGAAAAAAAAAAGCCGGAAACACAAGTAAATCACAAGCAACAGAGGCGACCAGAGAGAACTGTCAATTAGGTACGTCACAGAGCCACCGGAGCAGACTCCACGTTGAGCACCTTGTCCTCACACGTTTCATTCCTCGTATTGTGGACATCCAGCTGGCAATAAATACACGGCCCTTGACCCTGAGGAACAGCTTGACCTCTCTTGTATCAATTTCATGGTTCGGGTGACTGTGTTATCCACAAGGATACATTAAGTATGGTTTGGGTGACTGTGTTATCCACAAGGATACATTAAGTATGGTTCGGGTGACTGTGTTATCCACAAGGATACATTAAGTATGGTTCGGGTGACTGTGTTATCCACAAGGATACATTAAGTATGGTTTGGGTGACTGTGTTATCCACAAGGATACATTAAGTATGGTTCGGGTGACTGTGTTATCCACAAGGATACATTAAGTATGGTTCGGGTGACTGTGTTATCCACAAGGATACATTAAGTATGGTTTGGGTGACTGTGTTATCCACAAGGATACATTAAGTATGGTTCGGGTGACTGTGTTATCCACAAGGATACATTAAGTATGGTTTGGGTGACTGTGTTATCCACAAGGATACATTAAGTATGGTTCGGGTGACTGTGTTATCCACAAGGATACATTAAGTATGGTTCGGGTGACTGTGTTATCCACAAGGATACATTAAGTATGGTTTGGGTGACTGTGTTATCCACAAGGATACATTAAGTATGGTTCGGGTGACTGTGTTATCCACAAGGATACATTAAGTATGGTTTGGGTGACTGTGTTATCCACAAGGATACATTAAGTATGGTTTGGGTGACTGTGTTATCCACAAGGATACATTAAGTATGGTTCGGGTGACTGTGTTATCCACAAGGATACATTAAGTATGGTTTGGGTGACTGTGTTATCCACAAGGATACATTAAGTATGGTTTGGGTGACTGTGTTATCCACAAGGATACATTAAGTATGGTTCGGGTGACTGTGTTATCCACAAGGATACATTAAGTATGGTTTGGGTGACTGTGTTATCCACAAGGATACATAAGTATGGTTTGGGTGACTGTGTTATCCACAAGGATACATTAAGTATGGTTCGGGTGACTGTGTTATCCACAAGGATACATTAAGTATGGTTTGGGTGACTGTGTTATCCACAAGGATACATTAAGTATGGTTCGGGTGACTGTGTTATCCACAAGGATACATTAAGTATGGTTTGGGTGACTGTGTTATCCACAAGGATACATTAAGTATGGTTCGGGTGACTGTGTTATCCACAAGGATACATTAAGTATGGTTTGGGTGACTGTGTTATCCACAAGGATACATTAAGTATGGTTAGGGTGACTGTGTTATCCACAAGGATACATTAAGTATGGTTCGGGTGACTGTGTTATCCACAAGGATACATTAAGTATGGTTAGGGTGACTGTGTTATCCACAAGGATACATTAAGTATGGTTTGGGTGACTGTGTTATCCACAAGGATACATTAAGTATGGTTCGGGTGACTGTGTTATCCACAAGGATACATTAAGTATGGTTCGGGTGACTGTGTTATCCACAAGGATACATTAAGTATGGTTCGGGTGACTGTGTTATCCACAAGGATACATTAAGTATGGTTTGGGTGACTGTGTTATCCACAAGGATACATTAAGTATGGTTCGGGTGACTGTGTTATCCACAAGGATACATTAAGTATGGTTCGGGTGACTGTGTTATCCACAAGGATACATTAAGTATGGTTTGGGTGACTGTGTTATCCACAAGGATACATTAAGTATGGTTCGGGTGACTGTGTTATCCACAAGGATACATTAAGTATGGTTTGGGTGACTGTGTTATCCACAAGGATACATTAAGTATGGTTCGGGTGACTGTGTTATCCACAAGGATACATTAAGTATGGTTTGGGTGACTGTGTTATCCACAAGGATACATTAAGTATGGTTTGGGTGACTGTGTTATCCACAAGGATACATTAAGTATGGTTCGGGTGACTGTGTTATCCACAAGGATACATTAAGTATGGTTTGGGTGACTGTGTTATCCACAAGGATACATTAAGTATGGTTTCGGGTGACTGTGTTATCCACAAGGATACATTAAGTATGGTTCGGGTGACTGTGTTATCCACAAGGATACATTAAGTATGGTTTGGGTGACTGTGTTATCCACAAGGATACATTAAGTATGGTTCGGGTGACTGTGTTATCCACAAGGATACATTAAGTATGGTTTGGGTGACTGTGTTATCCACAAGGATACATTAAGTATGGTTCGGGTGACTGTGTTATCCACAAGGATACATTAAGTATGGTTGGGTGACTGTGTTATCCACAAGGATACATTAAGTATGGTTTGGGTGACTGTGTTATCCACAAGGATACATTAAGTATGGTTCGGGTGACTGTGTTATCCACAAGGATACATTAAGTATGGTTCGGGTGACTGTGTTATCCACAAGGATACATTAAGTATGGTTCGGGTGACTGTGTTATCCACAAGGATACATTAAGTATGGTTCGGGTGACTGTGTTATCCACAAGGATACATTAAGTATGGTTCGGGTGACTGTGTTATCCACAAGGATACATTAAGTATGGTTCGGGTGACTGTGTTATCCACAAGGATACATTAAGTATGGTTTCGGGTGACTGTGTTATCCACAAGGATACATTAAGTATGGTTTGGGTGACTGTGTTATCCACAAGGATACATTAAGTATGGTTTGGGTGACTGTGTTATCCACAAGGATACATTAAGTATGGTTCGGGTGACTGTGTTATCCACAAGGATACATTAAGTATGGTTTGGGTGACTGTGTTATCACAAGGATACATTAAGTATGGTTCGGGTGACTGTGTTATCCACAAGGATACATTAAGTATGGTTCGGGTGACTGTGTTATCCACAAGGATACATTAAGTATGGTTTGGGTGACTGTGTTATCCACAAGGATACATTAAGTATGGTTTGGGTGACTGTGTTATCCACAAGGATACATTAAGTATGGTTTGGGTGACTGTGTTATCCACAAGGATACATTAAGTATGGTTTCGGGTGACTGTGTTATCCACAAGGATACATTAAGTATGGTTTGGGTGACTGTGTTATCCACAAGGATACATTAAGTATGGTTCGGGTGACTGTGTTATCCACAAGGATACATTAAGTAGGGTTTTGGGTGACTGTGTTATCCACAAGGATACATTAAGTATGGTTTGGGTGACTGTGTTATCCACAAGGATACATTAAGTAGGGTTCGGGTGACTGTGTTATCCACAAGGATACATTAAGTTTGGTTTGGGTGACTGTGTTATCCACAAGGATACATTAAGTATGGTTCGGGTGACTGTGTTATCCACAAGATACATTAATTTATGGTTCGGGTGACTGTGTTTTCCACAAGGATACATTAAGTAGGGTTTTTGGGTGACGTGTTATCCCCCAAGGATACATTAAGTATGGTTCGGGTGACTGTGTTATCCACAAGGATACATAAGTATGGTTCGGGGGGACTGTGTATCCACAAGGATACATTAAGTATGGTTTGGGTGACTGTGTTATCCACAAGGATACATTAAGTATGGTTCGGGTGACTGTGTTATCCACAAGGTTAAAAATTAAGTAGGGTTTGGGTGACTGATTTATCCACAAGGATACATTAAGTATGGTTCGGTGACTGGGGGTTAAAATCCACAAGGAAAACTTTAAGTATGTTCGGGTGACTGGGGTTATCCACAAGGATACATTAAGTATGGTTTGGGTGACTGGGGTTATCCACAAGAAACTTTTAAGTATGGTTCGGTGACGTGTTATCCACAAGGAAAACTTTTAAGTAGGTTTTGGGTGACTGTGTTATCCACAAGATACATTAAGTAGGGTTTTTGGGTGACGTGTTATCCACAAGGATCCATTTAAGTATGGTTCGGGAGACTTGTTATCCCCAAGGAAACATTAAGTATGGTTTGGGTGACTGTGTTACCACAAGGATACATTAAGTATGGTTTGGGTGACTGTGTTATCCACAAAAACATTAAGTAGGGTTTCCCGGGGAAAACTGTGTTATCCACAATGTTTCATTAAGTAGGGTTTTCGGGGTATGTTTTTATCCAAAAGGGATAAAATAAGTATGGTTTGGGTGACTGTGTAATCCACAAGGATCATTAAGTAAGGTTCGGGTGACTGTGTTATCCACAAGATACTTTAAGTATGGTTTGGGTGACTGTGTTATCCACAAGGTTTACATTAAGTATGGTTCGGGTGACTGTGTTATCCACAAGGATACATAAGTATGGTTTGGGGTGACTGTGTTATCCAAAAGGATACATTAGTATGGTTCGGGACTGTGTTATCCACAAGGATACATTAAGTATGGTTTGGGTGACTGTGTTATCCACAAGGATACATTAAGTATGGTTCGGGTGACTGTGTTATCCACAAGGATACATTAAGTATGGTTCGGGTGACTGTGTTATCCCCAAGGGATAATTAAGTATGGTTCGGGTGACTGTGTTATCCACAAGGATACATTAAGTATGGTTCGGGTTGACTGTGTTATCCACAAGGGATACATTAAGTATGGTTTGGGTGACTGTGTTACCACAAGGATACATTAAGTATGGTTCGGGTGACTGTGTTTATCCACAAGGATACATTAAGTATGGTTTGGGTGACTGTGTTTATCTCCAAGGATACATTAAGTATGGTTCGGGTGACTGTTGTTATCCACAAGGATACATTAAGTATGGTTTCGGGTGACTGTGTTATCCACAAGGATACATTAAGTATAGGTTCGGGTGACTGTGTTATCCACAAGGATACATTAAGTATGGTTTCGGGTGACTGGTGTTATCCAACAAGGATACATTAAGTATGGTTTGGGGTGACTGTGTTATCCACAAGGATACATTAAGTATGGTTCGGGTGACTGTGTATATCCACAAGGATACATTAAGTATGGTTGGGTGACTGTGTTATCCACAAGGATACATTAAGTATGGTTTCGGGTGACTGTGTTATCCACAAGGATACATTAAGTATGGTTTGGGTGACTGTGTTATCCACAAGGATACATTAAGTATGGTTTGGGTGACTGTGTTATCCACAAGGATACATTATGTATGGTTGGGTGACTGTGTTATCCACAAGGATACATTAAGTATGGTTCGGGGTTGACTGTGTTATCCAAAGGATACACTTAAAAGTATGGTTGTTGTATCCACAAGGATACATTAAGTATGGTTCGGGTGGATCTGTGTTATCCACAAAGGACACATTAAGTATGGTTTGGGTGACTGTGTTATCCACAAGGATACATTAAGTATGGGTTCGGGTGACTGTGTTATCCACTATGATTCATAAGTATTGGTTGGGGTGACTGTGTATCCACAAGGAGACATTAAAGTATGGTTTGGGTTGATCAGTGTTATCCACAAGGATACAATAAGTATGGTTTGGGTGGACTGTGTTATCCACAAGGATACATTAAGTATGGTTTGGGTGACAGTTGTTACCCACAAGGTATACATTAAGTATGGTTTCGGGTGACTGTGTTATCCACAAGGATACATTAAGTATGGTTTGGGTGACTGTGTTATCCACAAGGATACATTAAGTATGGTTCGGGTGACTGTGTTATCCACAAGGATACATTAAGTATGGTTTGGGTGACTGTGTTATCCACAAGGATACATTAAGTATGGTTCGGGTGACTGTGTTATCCACAAGGATACATTAAGTATGGTTTGGGTGACTGTGTTATCCACAAGGATACATTAAGTATGGTTCGGGTGACTGTGTTATCCACAAGGATACATTAAGTATGGTTTGGGTGACTGTGTTATCCACAAGGATACATTAAGTATGGTTTGGGTGACTGTGTTATCCACAAGGATACATTAAGTATGGTTTGGAGTTATATTCTATAGTAATGCTGGGAAGGGATAAGTGGTTATCACGGTTTACCTACTGCTATGTATGGCATTGCTATGTTGTCCTGTTATCATACTGTGTTCAAATTGTTTATCCCGCACTGATATATAATACAGGACTTTGTTGTGATCACTGATGTATAATACAGGACTTTGTTGTGATCAGTTTTCAGAGAAAGACTAACCCTTCAATTTACTTATTAACAAAGGATGTTATTTTTACTGTTGTTTTACTATCATATACTATTATCTACTATTGTTTGGACATTACCGAAACAATACCTAGTGGTCTTTTTTTGTCTTTCTGAATCGAATTCAATTTCCGATTCAAAGGAAAAAAAATGAACTACACAACGACCAACAACTTAACTCATGTCTACGACCGCCACAGACAGAGCCGTCCGTCGCTGCTCTAACTAGAAGGGGTCGCACTATCCGAGTGTGACGCTTGTCTCTGAGTTCTGACCAAGCATTTCACGCGCAACGGACACTTCGACACATCTATGACCACGCGCACAGGTAGACAGGCTTACTTGTCTCAAGAATTCAGGATACACAGGAGCCACGACCTACAAGGAACTGGGTCTAAACTATTCAGTACAAATGCTGGAATGGTTGTGTGGAGACTCGCATAACAAGGGGGGAGTATAGTGCTACAGTCGAACTAACGTCTTCGAATGTGAATCTTAAATCAACACTGATTCATCTGCACGTCAGTGGGAAGTGTATTGGCCTACCATGCGGTGGTCACGGGTTTCACATGGAGAAAACCTGGAGGAAGTGAAGTACTTTAATTCCCTGGGAGTGGGCATGGCAGCGAATGGAAGAATGGAAGTTGAAGTGAGTCATGGGGTGGGTGAGGGGGCGAAGGTCCTGGGAGCAATGAGGAATATGTGGAAAGAAAGGTCACTGTCTGGGAGGGCAAAAATGGGCATGTATGAAGGTATATTGGTCCTGATGTTGTTGAATGGACGTAACGCGTAGGCTGTAGATGAAAACGTACGGACGAAGGTGAATGTGTTGGAAATGAAATACCTAAGAACAATGTGTGGTGTGAGGAGGGTTCATCGAGTAAGAAATGATGAGATAAGAGAGATGTGGTTATATGGACTTCCGTGGTGTACCGCTTGGCGTTCCTGAATGTGATGAATAGGTTCGAATCCTGGTTGCAGCAGTCGGTCCACAGTCGACCCAGCTGTTCATCCACCCCTAGGGGTTGGTCCATAAGATGAGTACCTGGTTCAGGCAAGGGTATAGGATGAAGACAGCAAGTATGGATATGTACATAATGGACATATATGTATATGTCTGTGTTTGTATATGTATGTATACGTTGAAATGAATATGTATATATATGTGCATGTGTGGGCGTTTATTTATACACATGTGTATGTGGGTGGGTTTGGCCATTCTTCGTCTGTTTCCTTGCACTACCTGGCTAACACGGGAGACGGCGGTTAAGTATAATGTTAATAATAATAATGATAATAATAATAATAATAATATATATATATATATATATATATATATATATATATATATATATATATATATATATATATATATATATATATATATATCGTCTATAGGATGGCCTTGATGAGGGCCTCAGCTGTCCGTGCCGTCTCAGCAAATATTAAAAAAAAAGAGATTATGGTTGAGAGGGCAGAAGAGGGTGTGCTGAAATGGACGTATGGGAAGGAGAGGTTGACAGCTAGGGTATACGTGTCACAAATGGAAGGGTTAAGGAAGAGACCAAATTGGAGCTAGATGGATCGTGTGTAAAAGATTTTTGAATGCTTGGGGCCTGACTATGCAGGAGAGGGTGGAAGGCGTGTAAGGAATCAAGTGAAGTAGAGCAATATGTTATACAGGGGGCGATGTACGGTAAATATACAGCATACTGAAGGACAGAAAGGTGTATGATAATTGAGAAAGTTCAAGACATGGGGCCACGCTAGTTTAAAACACTTTCCTTATACAGTACAAATAGGAAATTCAACCCTCCCCTCAACACACACACACACACACACACACACACACACACACACACACACACACACACATACACACACACATACACACACACACACACACGCACTCACACATAGACACAGACACAGACACAGACACACACACACACACACACACACACACACACACACACACACACACACACACATACAGACACACACACACACACACACACACACACACACACACACATTCAAACACACAGGACACACAGACACACACACACACACACACACACACACACACACACACACATCACACGTCTAGAACAGATACCCATTTTCTTACAGCTAAACCACTCCAGTACTTCTCTACAACTGAGGAAATCATAGGCAATTTGCAGGACGTAACTAGGGGAGGGGGGGAGGGGGGGGCGATGGAGGTTACTACTGCAAGGGCGCGTAATGAAGACAATTTGAAAACAGTGTCTTTGTCCTTTCGTTGTGGTAAGTATATCTCTTTTGTTCCAGGGAGGGTGAGAGGGAAGGGTGGAGTAGGGGGGGGAGATCAGGCCCCTCCCCTTTCCCCTCAACGATGGGACGGGAGGCCGCGGTGGTTAGTAATTAGGGAGATTTTATCACTGTCATTAGGTAAGGCTGCTTCCTGCCTTAACAAGATATCTTCCCTTCACGGGAGGAGGAGGAGTGGGGACGCGGGGGTAAGGCAGGGGAGTGGGAGGGAGAGAAGGGCAGGAGGGAAGGGCCAGAGGATGGGGGTTGGAGGGGAGGGTTGCAGGCTGGGAATGAGAGAGAGAGAGAGAGAGAGAGAGAGAGAGAGAGAGAGAGAGAGAGAGAGAGAGAGAGAGAGAGAGAGAGAGAGAGAGAGAGAAACAATAGATGGAAGGGAGAGGAAGAGAGAAGAGTGGGACTTGGATAAAGAATGCTTGCGGTGTGTAAGGCTGGGGTGTGGAGGATGGCGGTGGGATGGTGTACAGGGTAGAGGGAGGATGTACAGTGTAGAGGGAGAGTGAACTGTGTAGAAGGAGGATGTACAGTGTAAAGGGCGAGTGTACAGTGTAGAGGGACGTATAGCAGGTGGAAGGGCTTCACCCTCCCTCCATACACTACACCCTCCCTCCGTACGTGACTTCCTCCCTCCTCACCTTACATCCTTATTTACAGTAAATACTGTACCATTGTAAGTGTAGGATTCCTCTCGAGGTAGAATGATAGATATATATCTAATATTTTGCACTCATCTGTAGCCATTGTACTATTAGCCCAATATAGAATCCAAAGAATTAGATTCGATCTTATTTCTCATAGAGGATCACAAGAGTAGTAGAGATCAAACCAGTGTCCACGGTGTTCAGGACACAGACCAGTGTCCACGGTGTTCAGGACACAGACCAGTGTCCACGGTGCTCAGGACACAGACCAGTGTCCACGGTGCTCAGGACACAGACCAGTGTCCACGGTGCTCAGGACACAGACCAGTGTCCACGGTGCTCAGGACACAGACCAGTGTCCACGGTGCTCAGGACACAGACCAGTGTCCACGGTGCTCTGGACACAGACCAGTGTCCAGCATTCAAGAAGCGGGTGATCTGCTTTGATGGCCACTTGCAAAACAAACCAAAACCCTAACTGTAAATGCTGAATTACATATCTGACGATCTTGACAAACAAACTCGAAATACGAATATTCTTGTGCTCGAGTAATAACTGAAAATGAACCAGTTAAATTCTATTTTCTTTAGAGTGTTTGATAAAGCATACATTACCTGGGTACGTCTTACACTCTGACATAAATGCAGGTGTAAAAGTAAAGTGGTTTTATTATGTTTACACAGGAGGCTCGTCCTCGCCTCTTCCATCTCAGGGATAAACACCTTCTCCCCCACCCGACTCCAACCCTTCCCCAGCTCCCCAGGTGCTGGGGAAGGACTGAGAATGGAAGTGGTTCAAGGAAGGGACGAGGGAGGGAGGGAGGAAGCAGCAGGGAGAGGCAAGAGGGTGGAGGACACAAATGTCTAGAAGGAGTAAAGGGGCTGATGTTTTTTCTCCTTGTCCTGGCGAATGACGCGACGAGTGACGTGGGCGAGACACCACGACATGACCAGCAGCAGCACCAGCACCAGGGACGTTCTTGTCTTCATGGCTTCGCATGACACACCCGGCGCTGTTATAACAGTCTGTCTTCTGATGCTGCTCCATAAGATATCAGTCCAACCTCGGGTGCTGCTGAGCGAGACATAGGTCTATCCCTTGATGCTGCTAAACAAACCATAAGTCTATCTCCTGATGCTGCTAAACAAACCATAAGTCTATCCCCTGATGCTGCTAAACAAACCATAAGTCTATCTCCTGATGCTGCTAAACAAACCATAAGTCTATCTCCTGATGGTGCTAAACAAACCATAAGTCTATCCCCTGATGGTGCTAAACAAGACTTCTTTCTATCGTCTAATGCTACTGGGCAACACAGCCTATCCTCTGATGTTACTAGACAAGACATCAACCTGCCTGGTGCCATCTCGTTACCACTTGTGCTCAGGAAGGATGGAGTAGATGGCCTCAGCGAAAAACAACCAGGCTGTCTTACTTATGCAGATGAATCACAGCATTAATCATCTGGATACTTTTCTCGTCACCATCATGAACAATGCATCACTGACACAGAAAGGTTCACGAATATGGGTGTTATCTAATCATCTTAAGACATCACAAGAGTGCCTCCTCTCTCTCTCTCTCTCTCTCTCTCTCTCTCTCTCTCTCTCTCTCTCTCTCTCTCTCTCTCTCTCCCCAATCGAGGGAGAAGATGAGCTAATACAGTATATGCCGGCATGTTCTCTCTCAACTCGTCCCTCAGACGATCATAGCCCACCCCCGGGTCCTCCTCCCTCTTCCTCCCGCTCGGGTGCCCAGAAGGAACCGACCCCATCTGGCTGGTGCTGCACGGCGGGCAACAGAACCCATAGCCCAGGTTCTTTTAATGATTCTCGCAGTCATGTTGTCCACCGGGTAATTCACATCAGCCATCGCGGCCAATTACCGTCCAGGATGCACCTGGGGCAACCCTCGCTCTGTGTTGTTGTTGGTGTTGGTGATGGAGGACGACAATGGCTCTGATGTCTGTGGCTGTGATGGTGATGGTGAGAGGAGGGAGAAGGAGCCTGGGTGGCGGTAGATGTGGTGGTTGGAGGTGTGTGTGTGTGTGTGTGAGAGAGAGAGAGAGAGAGAGAGAGAGAGAGAGAGAGAGAGAGAGAGAGAGAGAGAGAGAGAGAGAGAGAGAGAGAGGAGGGGGGGAGAGAATCTTGGTTGGTGGCTGTAGTAATGGCGGTGGTTGGCAACGCTGAGGTAATGAAGTCCAAGAAAATAAGACGCGACTTAAAGTGTGTGTGTGTGTGTGTGTGTGTGTGTGTGTGTGTGTGTGTGTGTGTGTGTGTGTGTGTGTGTGTGTGGCGGAGAAGGAGACGTCTGGAGGAAGATGTTATGATGCACGAGTCACTCCTGCTCGTCCTCCAAAGGTCTTCGTTGTAACAAAAGCTGACCAGGTGTAGCCTGGGGCAGGCAGGTGGACGTACAATGTCTCGAGTCTTTTCATGATGTATTTTCCTCCTGTCGTACGAACGTGTGCCTCGTGATGAAGTAACATGACCGGTTGATGTGATTTTGTTTATGTGACTGAACCATAACGTGTCTGAGGTCCGATTTGTCATATATATATATATATATATATATATATATATATATATATATATATATATATATATATATATATATATATATATATATATATTTTTTTTTTTCATACTATTCGCCATTTCCCGCGTTAACGAGGTAGCGTTAAGAACAGAGGACTGAGCCTTTGAGGGAATATCCTCACTTGGCCCCCTTCTCTGTTCCTTCTTTTGGAAAATTAAAAACGAGAGGGGAGGATTTCCAGCCCCCCGCTCCCTTCCCTTTTAGTCGCCTTCTACGACTCGCAGGGAATGCGTGAGAAGTATTCTTTCTCCCCTATCCCCAGGGATAATATATATATATATATATATATATATATATATATATATATATATATATATATATATATATATATATATACATATATATTCTCCCCTATCCAGAAACAATACTTCCCACGCATTCCCCGCGTGTCGTAGTTGGCGACTAAAGGGGACAGGTGTGGGGGGCTAGAAACCCTTCCCTCCTTGTATCTTAACTTTCTAAAAGGCGAAACAGAAGGAGTCATGCGGGGAGCGCTCATCCTCCTCGAAGGCTCAGATTGGGGTGTCTAAACGTGTGTGGATGTAA
The DNA here is from genome assembly GCF_036320965.1 of Panulirus ornatus. NCBI lineage: Eukaryota > Metazoa > Arthropoda > Malacostraca > Decapoda > Palinuridae > Panulirus > Panulirus ornatus. The sequence goes on from NC_092240.1 coordinate 27,343,708, forward strand.
CCAAGATGAGGAATAGGGAGAGATAGGTAGTATGTTTGAGGAAAGGAACCTGGATGTTTTGGCTTTGGGTGAAACAAAGCTCAAGGGTTAAGGGGAAGAGTGGTTTGGGAATGTCTTGGTAGTAAAGTCAGCGGTTGGTGAGGGGCAAGAGCAAAGGAAGGAGTAGCACTACTCCTGAAGCAGGAGTTGTGGGAGTATGTGATAGAGTGTAAGAAAGTAAACTCTAGATTGATATGGGTAAAACTGAAAGTGGATGGAGAGAGACGGGTGATTACTGGTGCCTATGCAACTGGTCATGAGACGAAAGATAATGAGAGGCAAGTGTTTTGGGAGCAGCTGAGTGAGTGCGTTAGCAGCTTGCACGAGACCGGGTTATAGTGATGGGTGATTTGAATGCAAAGGTGAGTAATGTGGCAGTTGTATAACTGGTGTACATAGGGTGTTCAGTGTTGTAAATGGAAATGGTGAAGGGCTTGTACATTTGTGTACTGAAAAAGGACTGGTGACTGGGAATACCAGGTTTAAAAAGAGAGATATACATAAGTATACGTATGTAAGTAGGAGAGATGGCCAGAGAGCGTTATTGGATTCCGTGTTAATTGATAGGCGCTTGAAAGAGTGACTTTTGGATGTTAATGTGCTGAGAGGAGCAACTGGGGGATATCTGATCATTATCTTGTGGAGGCGAAGATGAAGATATGTAGGAGTTTTCAGAAAAGGAGAGGGAATGTTGGGGAGAAGGGAGTGGTGAGAGTAAGTGAGCTTGAGTGAGGAAGTACCAGGAGAGACTGAGTGCAGGATTGAAAAAGGTGAGAGCAAATTATGTAAGGGAAGTGGGGGAGGAATGGGATGTATTTAGGGAAACAGTGATGGCTTGAGCAAAAGATGCCTGTGGCATGAGAAAGGTGGGAGGTAGGCAAATTAGAAAGGGTAGTGAGTGGTGGGATGAAGAAGTATGATCGTTAGCGAAAGAGAAGAGAGGCATTTGGACGATTTTTGCAGGGAAATAATGCAAATTTTTGCAAAATCGCAGACGGCCAGGAGGTCAAACATACGACCACACACACACATACACACACACACACACACACACACACACACACACACACACACACACACAGGTCTGAGGCTCTGAGACGCGACTAACGAATAGAATGACTATTTTCATGATTTACATTACATTTCTGATCGGATGGAAACCACATCAATACGAAATATAGTACACAAAACGCAACGTAAGGGAGACTAGCCATTAGAAATAATGTCATCAGACCATCACATTTGTTAAACCAACACACACACACACACACACACACACACACACACACACCATCGTAAGCCAGGACACCATTTACTGACCAGCTTCGAAGGGAGGATGAACATCTGGGTTGGGTGTGGGCCGTATGCCGCGCCCAGGATTCGGGCCCCCTGTGCTAACCACTAGAGAGGGAGGATATACCATCGTCTGGAAAGCCTTATAACTGAGGCTTATGATATCATGTTCATTATGAACTAGGATTCAGTGACCAGGTAATGAGCCATGTAAAACTATCTTAATAGGGATGGGAGAATCCGCTCGTTTTTCTCCAACGAAAAATGGATAACATTTTTCCTTCTTGCATAGAAAACGAACAAAACTATGATATCTTCTCTACAAAACAGAAAGTGGGAAGCCAGGCTTTAAAACTAGGTGAGGACTAACCTGGTTGTTTTTCTCCTTCTGGCTGATCTCCAGCGAGGAAGATTGAATTAACAAAGAGGGACGAAGCCACAACACCCGTGCCGTGTTTGTTGTAAAGTTAGAGAGAGAGATCTAATTATCATCCGTGGGATCATATCATGCCTGCCTCTCTCTCTCTCTCTCTCTCTCTCTCTCTCTCTCTCTCTCTCTCTCTCTCTCTCTCTCTCTCTCTCTCTCACGAACAGAAGTGAAAAATGAGAAATGCAAACATAAAAAAGGGCCTTCTGAAAGATAACGTCATCATTATACAAACCCCCCAGAGCGTTCTATTTATGGGGCTTGTACAGTTTCAAGACTGCGCTGCAACCAGTAGCAGGATCATGATGGACACCTTGAGATTGGGAAGTCCCTTGGCGAGCCTGTACTGGTGTTTCGTCGCTTGACGGCGACACAGCCGACCTGAAGGTGACTTTTTACACTCGGTGTAACCCTATGCAAGCAGAGTCCGGTAACACCTGGAGGACAGCATATACGTACAGAATCTAATAACCGGGAGCTCTTGAGAACAAAAGTAACTACACGAAGGAGCACACGGTAACATCATGATTCCAATGAACAGAACAGAAACTTTACTGAATCAATAACTGGAAGGTTTATGGGCATTCGTAAAATCAGAAACTCTAAGAGCAGATGAAAGGTAAAAACCAAGCATTACGACGCAACAATGTATGTCCATAGTTAGCTATAAAGAACACAGGTAATGAGGACAATGAACAATAAGTGTAAGCTGCATGTAGTGAGCATCGTAGTGAAGAACACAGTGAACTTTGTATCATACAGACCACCAAAACAGCAAACTGAATAACAACAAAGAAATATCGGTGGTAGTGGAGGAACTACGTAATATCGGTGGTAGTGGAAGAACTACGAAATATCGGTGGTAGTGCAGGAACTAGGAAATATCGGTGGTAGTGGAGGAACTAGGAAATATCGGTGGTAGTGGAGGAACTATGAAATATCGGTGGTAGTGGAGGAACTATGAAATATCGGTGTTAGTGGAGGAACTACGAAATATCGGTGGTAGTGGAGGAACTACGAAATATCGGTGGTAGTGGAGGAACTATGAAATATCGGTGGTAGTGGAGGAACTACGAAATATCGGTGGTAGTGCAGGAACTACTGAATGGAAAGGTTAAACCCAACCCTCCAGGTTCGTGAATTTCAGCGCCGTATCACCGCTTCAGGGAAGAGGAGAGGGGGCAGCGTATGGGTACAGATACAGACTCACACAGAAAGAATAATACATCAAGTGGTGAAACAGATCGTTTGAAACAACGACCCTCATATTTTTCTTGCCTCATTCACCCTCCAACAGGTAAACCAAAGACTAACAAGAGGAAACAACACGACAAACCTTATCTTTGCCAAGCACGTGGAAGTTTTCTTACATATAAAAGCGACTGCTTCAGGTTGATCATGTCACAGTATCATACACATGAAGTACAGCATACGATGAGGAAATATGTGACTGTGAACGTCATACTGCTACCAAGAGATGTCAACGAGAGGGGCGACGTGACTTTCCTCGACGACAAAAATAGATTCGAAAGTGATGATGGACGACAAAAATAGATTCGAAAGTGATGATGGACGACAAAAATAGATTCGAAAGTGATGATGGACGACAAAAATAGATTCGAAAGAGATGATGAACGACAAAAATAGATTCGAAAGTGATGATGGACGACAAAAATAGATTCGAATGTGATGACTGATCCGTTTTCAGGATAAACTGGAATGAGGGTCTTCCAAAACAAGAACATAGATCCAAACACAAAAATGTTCTGAGGAAATAAAAAAAAGAAAGAATATATATTCACTGGGTTCCTACTACCAAAAAGAATAACAGAGCAAAATGGAAGATACCAAGAGACAAAAACAGTGGATGAATAGGAGACGAACAAGAGAAAACAATGATACAATAGTCAGTCAAGAAAATAATAAGACTTGATTAGAAAATATAAAAAATGCTGTCGAGAAAATATTGAAAGAATGAAGAGAACTGAGAATGAATGAAGAGAAATCCCACAAGGCATCATGCTTCCCGTACCGTACATGTAGAGAGCAGAAGACAAGAAATCACAGATCGTATTCTTCAAAGTAGAAAAACCGAAGTACGAAAATGACCCAGAGAAAAAAAATATGCCACATGTTGTGACAACATGAAGACAGTAAAATCGCAAAATGACATACGCAGAGCAACAGATCACACGATAGAGAACCCAACTCCAGGACGAAATGGAAATCCAGCCATCCCCCCCCCCAAAAAAAAAAATGCTGTTATTCATGAGTGAAATGGCATTTGTAACACCAATATACAAAGAGGTCTTAAGCATATATATATATATATATATATATATATATATATATATATATCTTTCTTTTTCTTTTAAACTATTCGCCATTTCCCGCGTTAGCGAGGTAGCATTAAGAACAGAGGACTGGGCCTTTGAGGGAATACCCTCACCTGGCCCAATTCTCTGTTCCTTCTTTTGGAAAAAAAGAAAAAAAAAAAAAAAAAAAAAATATATATATATTTTTTTTTTTTTTTTTTTTTTGCTTTGTCGCTGTCTCCCGCGTTTGCGAGGTAGCGCAAGGAAACAGACGAAAGAAATGGCCCAACCCCCCCCCCCCATACGCATGTATATACATACGTCCACACACGCAAATATACATACCTACACAGCCTTCCATGGTTTACCCCAGACGCTTCACATGCCTTGATTCAATCCACTGACAGCACGTCAACCCCGGTATACCACATCGCTCCAATTCACTCTATTCCTTGCCCTCCTTTCACCTTCCTGCATGTTCAGGCCCCGATCACACAAAATCTTTTTCACTCCATCTTTCCACCTCCAATTTGGTCTCCCTCTTCTCCTCGTTCCCTCCACATCCGACACATATATCCTCTTGGTCAATCTTTCCTCACTCATTCTCTCCATGTGCCCAAACCATTTCAAAACACCCTCTTCTGCTCTCTCAACCACGCTCTTTTTATTTCCACACATCTCTGTTACCTTTACGTTACTTACTCGATCAAACCACCTCACACCACACATTGTCCTCAAACATCTCATTTCCAGCACATCCATCCTCCTGCGCACAACTCTATCCATAGCCCACGCCTCGCAACCATACAACATTGTTGGAACCACTATTCCTTCAAACATACCCATTTTTGCTTTCCGAGATAATGTTCTCGACTTCCACACATTCTTCAAGGCTCCCAGAATTTTCGCCCCCTCCCCCACCCTATGATCCACTTCCGCTTCCATGGTTCAATCCGCTGCCAGATCCACTCCCAGATATCTAAAACACTTCACTTCCTCCAGTTTTTCTCCATTCAAACTCACCTCCCAATTTACTTGACCCTCAACCCTACTGTACCTAATAACCTTGCTCTTATTCACATTTACTCTTAACTTTCTTCTTTCACACACTTTACCAAACTCAGTCATCAGCTTCTGCAGTTTCTCACATATATCAGCCACCAGCGCTGTATCATCAGCGAACAACAACTGACTCACTTCCCAATGCTCTCTCATCCCCAACAGACTTCATACTTGCCCCTCTTTCCAAAACTCTTGCATTCACCTCCCTAACAACCCCATCCATAAACAAATTAAACAACCATGGAGACATCACACACCCCTGCCGCAAACCTACATTCACTGAGAACCAATCACTTTCCTCTCTTCCTACACGTACACATGCCTTACATCCTCGATAAAAACTTTTCATATATATTTTCAAAGCCAAACAGATGAATTTGATAGCTAGGCAGGAGACAGGAACATGATATGCAATGCCGTGCCCAACGAGATGATGTAATAAACTAAGTGAATAGTGACACCTTCAGGAGAAAATTTACACTTGTGGATCAGGAGAGTGTCAGATGAACCCAGGGGCGAAAAAAATGGCGTGAAGTAAATGTCGTTCTTTAATACATACTTTCTATATGATGTCAAAAGCAGGTGTCGCCGAGCGCCCGTGTTCGAACACCCGGCCAACACCTCCTCCAGCGGACATCATCGAACTACATTACACAGGCAGACACCCTGACGGAGGATACATCTTGAGGATCCAGAGTGGAGGGCAGAAGTACCTCACACACCCGGGAGACTGGGAGGTAAGAGGTTGGTGGTCAGGTGGGACGTCTGCAGGGGTTCATCATCTTCAGTGGGTGCACAGTGGTATTCTCATGGAGCTTGTCCTGTAATAACAGCTCTTGGCTACAGGAGTATTATCAGTGGTGACGAATACCCTTGCCTCAGTGGGTTTCCAGTCGCCTCTATCCCACCTCCTCCCATGGCTGTGAGCGTCGGGAGACCTTGCGTTGTCTGGTCCCTGGCACCAGCTCTTACACTGAGTGAAGATTAGACAGCCACTCTTAGGGAAGCCATCTGTAGCTTCAGTGATTGGCTGCATTTAACGTCCCCTCAGTGGTATGTCGAGGGGGTGTGTGTGTCTCTCCCCAGTTTCGTGGGTCAGCCAAGAAGCTAGCCACAGTGAGGTACTGGAGTCGCTGGCGCCGTGTCTCGTCCTTCGCTGAGTGCAAGAGGCGTGTGCTCAGGTGAAGGTAGCTACTCCTTACGAACTGGAGTATAGGGATGGTGCTGAGTTCTCCGACACAGCTGAGGAGATCCGGTAGGATCTTCTGCTGTGGGACGTCCCAGGAACATAACACAGCTGAAGAGATCCGGTAGGATATATCCTGCTGTGGGACGTCCCAGGAACATAACACGACGTTAGTAGGATATTACTTCACGTGGTTCGTTACTTCACATCCTCCCGATGTTACTATATCGTAGCAACACCAGAGGTCAGGCCAAGTAAAGAGATCTTCCTACATTCAACTGACGAGGAGCGGGTTGGTAAGATCAGCGTAAATGTTGTGGAGGTGAAGCCAAGCCAGACTTAACAAGACGGACATAGAGGTGAGCGAATCATGTTGACAGCAAGGCAGATAATGGTACCAAGTTCTGTTTCTGTAATTTTTGTTCTCAGGAAAACATAAACTAACGAAAGAAAATACCAGATTACGTAAATATCTGATAATAACTGTTGTACACAAATGATACCTATGTAGCAGTGTGTGTGTGTGTGTGTGTGTGTGTGTGTGTGTGTGTGTGTGTGGTGTGTGTTCAGGGAGACCATGTATGTTTGGTTCATTCGCAAATATGATATTCTACACGTAACAACAGGGTTGGGACACCATTACCTGCTGTTGATGATGTAATATATATATATATATATATATATATATATATATATATATATATATATATATATATATATATATATATATATATATATATAAAGCTGAAACTGCATTACAAATATCGTCGATACTGAATTTAAAAAGCTCATGTCTTTATGTCTTCAGTTTTCTCCTGTTCTCTTGTCGTAAGCACTTGTGAACAGGCTCTCTCTCTCTCTCTCTCTCTCTCTCTCTCTCTCTCTCTCTCTCTCTCTCTCTCTCTCTCTCTCTCTCTCTCTCTCTCTCTCTCTCTCTCCCTCTCTCTCTCTCTCTTTCTCTCCCCCCCCCTCTCTCTCTCTCTCTCTCTCTCTCTCTCTCTCTCTCCCTCCCTCTCCTGGGGGCCTTAAAGTGCTAAGACTCGCCGCCGGTGCTCCGCTTACAGCGGCAGTAATTCCTAGGTCAGCAGGAGGAGTGGGCGGAAGCATCCGCAGATTCCCACGTAATGAACTTCACTACCCCAGCATCCCGCAGGAGGGAGGGAGGGAAGGAGGGAAGGATATATATATATATATATATATATATATATATATATATATATATATATATATATATATAGAGAGAGAGAGAGAGAGAGAGAGAGAGAGAGAGAGAGAGAGAGAGAGAGAGAGAGAGAGAGAGAGAGAGAGAGAGAGAGAGAGAGAGAGAGAGAGAGAGAGATCCTCCTGGAGATGAGTGTATATATATATATATATATATATATATATATACACTGTTTCCTTGCGCTACCTCGCAAACGCGGGAGACAGCGACAAAGTATGAAAAAAAAAAAAAAAAAATATATATATATATATATATATATATATATATATATGAAGACACTATACGCGTGTGTCCTATCTGAAACTGAATATATACAGGCAAACGTTTTGAAGAGGAGGAGGAACAGATGAAGGACAAGGGAGGAGGAGGGGGAGGAACTGTAGTGCTTCACGCAAATCTGTGCACATCACAGAGAGTAATAACTTTAATATTCAGAATCACGTGACGATTTCAACTCAAAGTTCAAATCTACAATAGATGGGTTAGTGTCACATATGCTCGGACATTTGGTCTAGGTGTTTTGAAAACAGCGTAGATCTTAACGTTTCTTGCAAACGTTCCTTAAAGAAACGTACAGAGGTGATGTATGCTCGCCAACGTTTCATATAAACGTTTTGCTCCGTCACCTATTCTGACGTTCCTTCCTTACGTGAACAAAGGCTGAAGTAAATCAAACGACGGTACGACCCTTGAGGACGACGTTACGACCCTTGAGCAACGTCGTGCTCCAGGGTCGTACCGTCGTGCTCAAGGGTCGCACCGTCGTGCTCAAGAGTCGTACCGTCGTGCTCAAGAGCCCTACCGTCGTGCTCAAGAGCCCTACCGTCGTGCTCAAGGGTCGCATATACAGTCCCGCTTGACACATCTCGTATAAACTACGTAAGAGACATCAAGCCGCGCCGGAGGTGTGGAGGCCAACCACCCACTGAACCCAGCAAATGAACAGCGTGTCATTAATTACTATGGAAGCATTAGTATAGGGAGAGAGAGAGAGAGAGAGAGAGAGAGAGAGAGAGAGAGAGAGAGAGAGAGAGAGAGAGAGAGAGAGAGAGAGTTCACTGCCCATGGGTACTGTGGGGGGAGAGAGCCGCCCCCCGCCAATACCCTCTCCGTCAGCTCCAGTTGTCAGTGGGACACACAAATATTCACCTCGTTTTTTTTCCCTCGCCCCTTTTTTTTTCAGGGTTAGCGTCCCGGCAGCCAATCATTTCATATCAAAGTGGAAACAATTATTTGGACCTCTTTTTTTTTTTCCTTTTTTTCATCTCTCTGGCCCTCAAAGGTATCTGACAAAAAAATGTATATATATAGATAAAATGAAAAAAGATGATTGGCACTGGCGCTACATGACTTTAGAATGTTGGGTGGGTGTGTTTTATTTTTTTTATGTGTTTTACAAGAAAATTTGGGTCTCTCTCGGGAATTAAAGGTGTAACCTATGGTGCACGATGGTACGACCCTGCAGCACGATGGTACGACCCTGCAGCACGATGGTACGACCCTTAAGTACGACGTCGTAAACCCCTGGATGCGACGGTACGACCCTTGAGCACAGCGGTGTAATCCTTGAGCACGACGGCGCGGCCCTTGGCTGTGATGGCCTTAGACTTAGACTCTTCAAAGGGCCGGTCAAAAGACAAGCCATTATACTCAAGGGTCGTACCGTCGTGCTCAAGGATGAACACTTGACTCCAAGAGAAATACCTGTAAACTGTATAAGTAAACTGTATAAGTAAATATAAGTAAGGAAGGAGACGCAAGATAATTACGTCAACCGAAGACCTGAAGTAAAGTATTCGTCAAGTGTGTTCTTACCCACTTAACATGTTCCCAAGAACTCGTAGAAAAAAAAGAAAAGAAAAAAGAAGTGGTAAATATTCAAAATCACATGTGTTCTTATTCACCCAGACAACAACAACAACAACAACAGCAACAACAACAGCAACAACAACAACAACAACAACAACAACAACAACAATCAACAACAACGACAATATCAAACAACCAATCAATCTGTCTGTCGGAAAGAGAAATTGCCAGTTTTACACAGACACAAATTGTCACAAATCTTTACCTCATGAAAACAAAATCCACAAAATACGTACGAGTAGAATCTAATTATAGTTCCTGCAACATTCTACTTTTCTATTTCTTTAAACAGCGAATCACAGGTCCTGCAGCAGTGGTCCACTGAACGAATGTACAGTCACAGATGTTACGCCAGTGGCTCCCTGGTTGAATTTACAACCTATAGCTAAGATTGCTGCAGTGGTTCCTTGAACGACATTAACAACCACAGCTTTTACAACAGTGGTTCCCTGAACGATTATACAACCACAGCTCTTACAACAGTGGTCCCTTGAACGACATTAACAACCACAGCTTTTACAACAGTGATTCCCTGAACGATCATACAACCACAGCTCTTACAACAGTGATTCCCTGAACGATCATACAACCACAGCTCTTACAACAGTGGTTCCCTGAACGATCATACAACCACAGCTCTTACAACAGTGGTTCCCTGGACGATTATACAACCACAGCTCTTACAACAGCGGTTCCCTGAACGATCATACAACCACAGCTCTTACAACAGCGGTTCCCTGAACGATCATACAGCCACAGCTCTTACAACAGTGGTTCCCTGGACGATTATAGTCACTGATTCCCTGAAGAGACACATGGCACAGCGCTAGTTCATCACTGGTATCAAGCTCAGACTTCCAGCCTCCCTCTGATTACTGTAAGTCCGCCTCTGCTCAGAATGTCACCCTGTCACTCTTTTCCCACTGACGACCCTTGGCGAGGAGCCGTTGGTCGCATGCATCGAAGGCAAGACGTGAGAGACGACGGGGAGACAAAGAGCGATGGACTGCGTCTCTCACGGTGATGTGATATGCTGAGGCACTGAACTAGAAAGCCGCCATGCGTGCGATGGCTCCCCAATGAGACATGAGAGACTGGCGGGACTCAACACATCAGAAGGAATAGACGTAAGACACGTCAACTTCGTCAGTAGGCAAGGTGCTGTCGTTCGTACTGAAGGCAGTGTCACATTGGGGCAAGTGTCGCGGGTCGAAACGTGTTTACATTCCTGACATATCGTTTACGTCAAGGCATCGTGGTGGTGGCAGCGGGATCCATGGCGTCTCCCGAGCAATGTCCCATGGCCTCCGTCGCCTTATACAGTGCCGTCCCTCCTCTGTCCACAATTGTGTTAGGGCAGGCCAGAGGTGTGTGGGGCCGGCTTTGCTCGCCTCGCCCGCCGTTTCTTCTCATTAAGTCGCTCTCCAACTGCGCCCCCCCCCCCCCCCCCCCACCCCAAAGGCTATGGCCCGCCCAGGGGTAAGAATAGAGAGAGAGAGAGAGAGAGAGAGAGAGAGAGAGAGAGAGAGAGAGAGAGAGAGAGAGAGAGAGAGAGAGAGAGAGAGAGAGAGAGAGAGAGAGAGAATTACTAGCATTTACGACGAGATTTTGCCCTAAAGAGAGAGCGAGGTTTAGAGAATCAATCATACAGCCTCCGAAACTGCCCTCGATAATACATACAATTACGTTATCATGGCTGGATGTGTACACTTACGTTCACTGAAAAGAAAACTACTACTTCACTTTATCATACAGGCTTACAGCATACTGAACCACTTTATCATACAGGCTTACAGCATACTGAACCACTTTGACCAAGGCGACATCTGCCTTGGTATAACCGGAAAATGAATACACCTGTTCATGATACGTCGGAAGGACAACGATTATCTCTATTGATAAGAGATGGAGCCTGGGTCTCGTGGGGGCCCGGTATGGGATAACAAGCCCAACCCTCTAGGCTCAGTGCTTAGGGTCCCTTACCACCACCGGCGTGGGGGCCGCCCTAGAGCATAGGGCTCCCACCTCCTGAGTTGTAGGGAGGTTTAATCTCACACATCAACAACAACAACAACAACAGGCTCTTGATAATGACCGAAGGAAAACGAAACCTCTCTTGCTAACACCGAAGAAAATCGACACCTGTGTTGACATTGCTGACGAGAGACGACACCTGTCTTGATTATACCAAAGAAAATCGACATCTGTCTTCATATGGCTGGAGAGAGACGACACCTGTCTCGATTACACCAGAGAAAATCGACATCTGTCTTCATATGGCTGGAGAGAGACGACACCTGTCTCGATTACACCAAAGAAAATCGACATCTGTCTTCATATGACTGAAGAGAGACAACACCTGTCTTGATTACACCAGAGAAAATCGACATCTGTCTTCATATGGCTGAAGAGAGACAACACCTGTCTTAATTACACCAGAGAAAATCGACATCTGTCTTCATATGACTGAAGAGAGACGACACCTGTCTCGATTACACCAGAGAAAATCGACATCTGTCTTCATATGGCTGAAGAGAGACAACACCTGTCTTGATTACACCAGAGAAAATCGACATCTGTCTTCATATGACTGAAGAGAGACGACACCTGTCTCGATTACACCAGAGAAAATCGACATCTGTCTTCATATGGCTGACGAGAGACGACACCTGTCTTGATTATACCAGAGGAAATCGACATCTGTCTTCATATGGCTGAAAAGAGACGACACCTGTCTCGATTACACCAGAGAAAATCGACATCTGTCTTCATATGGCTGGAGAGAAAACACACCTGTCTCGATTACACCAGAGAAAATCGACATCTGTCTAGACGTTACTCGAGAGAGACGAGATGAGACGAAAACACCTGCATGCCTTCATATTCCTTGAGACATGCAACGTGTGTCATGGTATGACGATGTGTCACCAAAGACACCAGCAGCCTTGATGGCTCCCGACATTCTCCCCATCTTTACTCCTGTCATCAAGGAACCAATACATCTATCTTGTCCGAGGGAGAGAAATCAGCTACCTTTAATTGACGTGCAGGAAAATGCTCAAAAAGTACCTGCCAGTCTTAAATGAAGTTATTTGAATGCGATCTTTAACAAAGGGCGAACTAGAAGCATGGTAAACAGTACATGTGATAATAATATGGTACGGTAATGGCAACATGCATATTTCCTCCTTAATTTTGCATCAGTGGTGTTAATAATGTTAAGATAACATGCTGGTCTCCATACATGGTGGTTCTGATGTATCAACATTAAATGTATCATAATTGTATCAATCAAGATAAATAAACATACCATAATGGGACGAATAACACTGATTCTTATCAATACAGCACACACTCACACACACACACACACACACACACATCTTACACACACACACACACACACACACACACACACACACACACACACACACACATCTTACACACACACACACACACACACACACACACACACACACACACACACACACACACACACACATCTTACACACACACACACACACACACACACACACACACACACACACACAGATAAATATGAGATTAATTTCATTTTCAAGAAAATAGTTCAAAGAGAATGATTACAGTATAATATTCACAGCAGTGTTGTATAATACTACCCAGGGGAAAAAATGAACGGTCAGGAAAAAAAAAAGGGAAAAAAATTGATTAATTCTGACTTTCAAGACAGTAATTACAAACGACTCCACGATTTGTATCGCGTAGCGAAGGAAATGAGACCTTGGCTGAAAAATAAGACCATTCCCTTATCTTTTGGGAACAGACGACGGTCCCACAGGAAACGATACAATTAGAGAGAGAGAGAGAGAGAGAGAGAGAGAGAGAGAGAGAGAGAGAGAGAGAGAGAGAGAGGGAGAGAGAGAGAGAGAGAGAGAGAGAGAGAGAGAGAGAGAGAGAGAGAGAGAGTGTACCGAGGACGAGACTGTTGTTGGCGTGGTCGGGAGAGTCTCGACTGCTGCCACGAGATCAATCCTGGCGCAGGTTTCTGCCGTTGTTTCCAGGCGTATTCCATGTCTCGCCTGGTTAGCACGCCAGACCGTCACTCTACCTTGTCTCGCTGAAGGGAGGAGGTTTACCACCATTTTCCATCATACCTTCGTTTTGTATACTTCGTGGCTTTCTTGCTGGCTTCATAACTCTGTTCCTTCGTCACCTGAGAGGCATGTAGGACCATAATGCTGTCCATTATGCTTCCCATCCTCACCCAGGTAGACGGCACCTACTCGCCGGGTGTTGAACGCCCACCTCCGCTGGAACCCCGGCAGGAATTCGTCCACCAGCCGCTTCCAGGATCTGGCATGTCAGTGGCACCCACTTCCCCGGGTGATGGCCACCTGTCGGCTCTACGCCTGGACAAGTGGGGCCCCCATGATCAGCAGTGGGCAGGTTATCAAACATCTTCCTCTTCTTTACAAGCTATAGAGAACTTAGTTCTTTTTCCGCCTTTCGTTATACTTCGTGAAGTCCATTTTGCTCCGTCTTCGTTGTGAAGCACTCCTGAATTCTTCCGAACTCCTGCGCTTCCATGCATTCGGTTGGCGACCATCCGAAGCAGTATTATTCAATTTTGATTCGTGTTCAAACATTAGATGTTTTCATCGATATCTTTATGTCTCCTGTGGTTCGAATTCTCATTATCATACCTCTCGTCATCTGGGCTTGATAATGTTATCCTTTGAATCACGTTTATTGAATTCCAGTTTTTTTCATTTGTGATGACGATTGCTCCTGTTTCTGTCATCTTCCCTCTTTCAATGTTGATCTCTTCATGACGTGCTGATCTTAAGTTGAATTCCCTCAGGTTCCCTGTTGCTCATTTTGTAGATTGTATCTTTTGTCATCCATTTTTCATCATCTAATCCTATCAGTTTGCTAACTCTTGTGTTATCAGAAGAGCTCATGACTCTGCTTTCTTTGTTTTCTCTGTCCATGTCGAGAGCATTACCCTCGAAAGAACTGGGGCTAAGCCGATCCTCGAGTTCGAACTCATGATAAAACATCTTCATGAGATAAGATTCCATTCGCTTTTACCATGAATAACTTCTGTTCGTTAACAACTCTTCGATTCATCTTCCCATCCTACCTACCCTTAACGTTTCGTTCCGCCACTTTCTCTGGTCAATTTTACGGTCAACTTCGTCAAATACTTTCAGCAAATTCGCAATATAAAGGAATTAATCTCTTTCTTTCCATTAGAGTTTCATAAATGTTACCGTAATGAGCTGATAATCGAGTTCGTATACTTTTCTTAGTCCAGAATCATATTGGTCTTCATTTATGGGTTTATGGAGTTGTTTGTGTGCTTGGTTTTATCTAGATGTCCTAGTGCGAGTATATTCCTCATTCTAGAAAGACTTTTATCACACGTGGAGACGAGGTGCCTGGCCTATATTACTGAAGACATGAGCTTTGATCCGCCTTTGTGTATTGGTGCAGCACAAGCAGCTTTGTGAATGTCTTCTGTTCTGCTGCCGTCCAGGTTTCGTCCCACCGTCACTGGTTCCGTAGCTCTTGCTTTTGCCAGTTCTGGAAAGATGTCTGGAATTGTGTATCTGCTCCCGGAGCCGAGTGCTCTCGAAGCTCCTCAACTTCTGCCGTTCATATCATATTCCGGTATCGTGGTATCTGTGATTACATTACCATAATATCAGTTAAACAGTTCATTAACCAATTACTCCTCGCATCATGAACTGGATGTTAATCATTACTCTCATTACTCAACATCCAGAATATTTCCTCGGGGGAAACTTTCGCAGTTTTCCCCCCCCTATTCAAAAAGGCAGTTTCCGATAACTTGATTCTCGCGTCGGTCACATACAAGAATGAACAACAAATGGATCCCGTTCGTGCTTGTATGACTCCCATCTTCTTTATGCTCAGTTATCTTCAATGGAACTTCATCATCTTCACATCAAAGCTTTTTATTTTCTCATCAAGTTCTCCTCATCTTTCCTCACTCATTGCAAAACATTATATATTCAACGCTCTCAAGTTCGTTCACTCCTCCAGTCCTTTGGTATGTTCTGTTCTGCACTATGTTGCTATCCTTGCTGATATCAACGTTTTGATCATTTGCCTCATTTTCTCTTGCAATATTTTCTTGTTTTGTCTCTGTGAGCAACTGTCGCTGAAACTCCAGTTTTCTATCTTGAACACGTTCACCTGTCGGTCGCTCTTCTTGAACACGTTCACCGGTCGGTCGCTCTTCTTGTACACGTTCACCTGTCGGTCGCTCTTCTTGAACACGTTCACCTGTCGGTCGCTCTTCTTGTACACGTTCACCTGTCGGTCGCTCTTCTTGAACACGTTCACCTGTCGGTCGCTTTTCTTGTACACGTTCACCGGTCGGTCGCTCTTCTTGTACACGTTCACCTGTCGGTCGCTCTTCTTGAACACGTTCACCGGTCGGTCGCTCTTCTTGTACACGTTCACCTGTCGGTCGCTCTTCTTGAACACGTTCACCGGTCGGTCGCTCTTCTTGAACACGTTCACCGGTCGGTCGCTATTCTTGAACACGTTCACCGGTCGGTCGCTCTTCTTGAACACGTTCACCTGTCGGTCGCTATTCTTGAACACGTTCAACGGTTGGTCGCTCTTCTTGAACACGTTCACCGGTCGGTCGCTCTTCTTGAACACGTTCACCTGTCGGTCGCTCTTCTTGAACACGTTCACCTGTCGGTCGCTCTTGTTGAACACGTTCACCTGTCGGTCGCTCTTCTTGAACACGTTCAACGGTTGGTCGCTCTTCTTGAACACGTTCACCGGTCGGTCGCTCTTCTTGAACACGTTCAACGGTTGGTCGCTCTTCTTGAACACGTTCAACGGTTGGTCGCTCTTCTTGAACACGTTCACCTGTCGGTCGCTCTTCTTGAACACGTTCACCTGTCGGTCGCTCTTGTTGAACACGTTCACCTGTCGGTCGCTCTTCTTGAACACGTTCACCTGTCGGTCGCTCTTCTTGAACACGTTCACCTGTCGGTCGCTCTTCTTGTACACGTTCACCTGTCGGTCGCTATTCTTGAACACCTTCAACGGTTGGTCGCTCTTCTTGAACACGTTCACCTGTCGGTCGCTCTTCTTGAACACGTTCACCGGTCGGTCGCTATTCTTGAACACCTTCAACGGTTGGTCGCTCTTCTTGAACACGTTCACCTGTCGGTCGCTCTTCTTGAACACGTTCACCGGTC
Source organism: Panulirus ornatus (assembly GCF_036320965.1). NCBI lineage: Eukaryota > Metazoa > Arthropoda > Malacostraca > Decapoda > Palinuridae > Panulirus > Panulirus ornatus. Next base: position 27,360,350 of record NC_092240.1, read on the forward strand.
GGTCGCTATTCTTGAACACCTTCAACGGTTGGTCGCTCTTCTTGAACACGTTCACCTGTCGGTCGCTCTTCTTGAACACGTTCACCTGTCGGTCGCTATTCTTGAACACCTTCAACGGTTGGTCGCTCTTCTTGAACACGTTCACCTGTCGGTCGCTCTTCTTGAACACGTTCACCTGTCGGTCGCTCTTCTTGAACACGTTCACCTGTCGGTCGCTCTTCTTGAACACGTTCACCTGTCGGTCGCTCTTGTTGAACACGTTCACCTGTCGGTCGCTCTTGTTGAACACGTTCACCGGTCGGTCGCTCTTCTTGAACACGTTCAACGGTTGGTCGCTCTTGTTGAACACGTTCAACGGTTGGTCGCTCTTCTTGAACACGTTCACATGTCGGTCGCTCTTCAAGCATCAGTAACGCGAGAACTCGTACGTCCGCCACCGTGCTGCCGTCTGAGGTTGTTACGCCACATTCATCGTCACGTACTGTTGTGGTGTTGTGGTTACTGTTGTGGTGTTGTAGTTACTGTTGTGGTGTTGTAGTTACCCCTACGGTACTGTGATCGACCAGCTTGTACCATTCACACGCAACATGGGAATGTTATGCCATGTGGTTTCCACTCGTCGGTCAATGGTCCACACGTATCAGACCGAAGGGCTCAGAGAGAGAGAGAGAGAGAGAGAGAGAGAGAGAGAGAGAGAGAGAGAGAGAGAGAGAGAGAGAGAGAGAGAGAGAGAGAGAGAGAGGAACAGACAGTTAACAAAGCTACTGCCTTGTAATGAGGTTATCTCCTCAAAGAAGCGAGGATCTATCTTCATTACTGTAGATAATGATAATCTATTGACTGGATAAAATATCTATCCCTTGATGAAAGTCAACCGTCCTGGGAATTACGACACTAATAGCCAGGTTATTCCTGTGTTTAGAAAACCTCGTCGTAGATGAGTGTAAACCTACTAAAGTAAATATCTATGTAAATATATATATATACATATACTTATATATGTACATGTATATACATATACTTATCTATGTAAATATACATACATATATTCATCTATGTATAGATATATTTATCTGTGTAAATATATATGCATATTCTTATCTTTTTTTTTTTCCAAAAGAAGGAACAGAGAAGGGGGCCATGTGAGGATATTCCCTCAAAGGCCCAGTCCTCTGTTCTTAACGCTACCTCGCTAATGCAGAAAATGGCGAATAGTATGAATATATATATATATATATATATATATATATATATATATATATATATATATATATATATATATATATATATATATATGCCCTGTGGGGCGGGCAGACTTCCCCAGAACTTTTAAAGGGGAAGTAAATGTTTATAGTTGTGTTAATGGAGTGATAGTTTTCATGCATGGTGTTTTTGACAAGAAAATAGTGAAGTTGGAGAAAAATGTAGCTTAGACATTGAAGCTTATTGATACAGTGGTGAAATTGATGAGAACTGCTATTGACGTTTGTGTGAATAAATTGTACATTTCCTTTTCCATAGCCAGAGGTTGAACCATTATGTGACATTCATTTTTTTTCATTCATTTCAAGCTAAAAGTTTGTTTTATAAATTGTTTCTTACATTTTTCATATGTATATATATGTATGTGTGTGTGTGTGTGTGTGTATGTGCGTATGTATGTGTATGTGTGTGTGTGTGTATATGTATATATATATGTATATTATCCCTGGGGATAGGGGTGAAAGAATACTTCCCACGTATTCCTCGCGTGTCGTAGAAAGCGACTAGAGGGGACGGGAGCGGGGGGCCGGAAATCCTCCCCTCCTTGTATTAACTTTCTAAAATGGGAAACAGAAGAAGGAGTCACGCGGGGAGTGATCATCCTCCTCGAAGGCTCAGAGTGGGATGCCTAAATGTGTGTGGATGTAACCGAGATGTGAAAAAAGGAGAGATAGGTAGTATGTTTGTGGAAAGGAACCTGGATGTTTTGGCTCTGAGTGAAACGAAGCTCAAGGGTAAAGGGGAAGAGTGGTTTGGAAGTGTCTGGGGAGTGAAGTCAGGGGTTAGTGAGAGGACAAGAGCAAGGGAAGGAGTAGCAATACTCCTGAAACAGGAGTTGTGGGAGTATGTGATAGAATGCAAGAAAGTAAATTCTCGATTAATATGGGTAAAACTGAAAGTTGATGGAGAGAGGTGGGTGATTATTGGTGCATATGCACCTGGGCATGAGAAGAAAGATCATGAGAGGCAAGTGTTTTGGGAGCAGCTAAATGAGTGTGTTAGCGGTTTTGATGCACGAGACCGGGTTATAGTGATGGGTGATTTGAATGCAAAGGTGAGTAATGTGGCAGTTGAGGGAATAATTGGTATGCATGGGGTGTTCAGTGTTGTAAATGGAAATGGTGAAGAGCTTGTAGATTTATGTGCTGAAAAAGGACTGATGATTGGGAATACCTGGTTTAAAAAGCGAGATATACATAAGTATACTTATGTAAGTAGGAGAGATGGCCAGAGAGCGTTATTGGATTACGTGTTAATTGACAGGCGCGCGAAAGAGAGACTTTTGGATGTTAATGTGCTGAGAGGTGCAACTGGAGGGATGTCTGATCATTATCTTGTGGAGGCTAAGGTGAAGATTAGTATGGGTTTTCAGAAAAGAGGAGTGAATGTTGGGGTGAAGAAGGTGGTGAGAGTAAGTGAGCTTGGGAAGGAGACCTGTGTGGGGAAGTACCAGGAGAGACTGTGTACAGAATGGAAAAAGGTGAGAACAATGGAAGTAAGGGGAGTCGGGGAGGAATGGGATGTATTTAGGGAATCAGTGATGGATTGCGCAAAAGATGCTTGTGGCATGAGAAGAGTGGGAGGTGGGCTGTTTAGAAAGGGTAGTGAGTGGTGGGATGAAGAAGTAAGAGTATTAGTGAAAGAGAAGAGAGAGGCATTTGGACGATTTTTGCAGGGAAAAAATGCAATTGAGTGGGAGAAGTATAAAAGAAAGAGACAGGAGGTCAAGAGAAAGGTGCAAGAGGTGAAAAAAAGGGCAAATGAGAGTTGGGGTGAGAGACTATCAGTAAATTTTAGGGAGAATAAAAAGATGTTCTGGAAGGAGGTAAATAGGGTGCGTAAGACAAGGGAGCAAATGGGAACTTCAGTGAAGGGCGCAAATGGGGAGGTGATAACAAGTAGCGGTGATGTGAGAAGGAGATGGAATGAGTATTTTGAAGGTTTGTTGAATGTGGCTGATGACAGAGTGGCAGATATAGGGTGTTTTGGTCGAGGTGGTGTGCAAAGTGAGAGGGTTAGGGAAAATGATTTGGTAAACCGAGAAGAGGTAGTAAAAGCTTTGCGGAAGATGAAAGCCGGCAAGGCAGCAGGTTTGGATGGTATTGCAGTGGAATTTATTAAAAAAGGGGGTGACTGTATTGTTGACTGGTTGGTAAGGTTATTTAATGTATGTATGACTCATGGTGAGGTGCCTGAGGATTGGCGGAATGCGTGCATAGTGCCATTGTACAAAGGCAAAGGGGATAAGAGTGAGTGCTCAAATTACAGAGGTATAAGTTTGTTGAGTATTCCTGGTAAATTATATGGGAGGGTATTGATCGAGAGGGTGAAGGCATGTACAGAGCATCAGATTGGGGAAGAGCAGTGCGGTTTCAGAAGTGGTAGAGGATGTGTGGATCAGGTGTTTGCTTTGAAGAATGTATGTGAGAAATACTTAGAAAAGCAAATGGATTTGTATGTAGCATTTATGGATCTGGAGAAGGCATATGATAGAGTTGATAGAGATGCTCTGTGGAAGGTATTAAGAATATATGGTGTGGGAGGCAAGTTGTTAGAAGCAGTGAAAAGTTTTTATCGAGGATGTAAGGCATGTGTACGTGTAGGAAGAGAGGAAAGTGATTGGTTCTCAGTGAATGTAGGTTTGCGGCAGGGGTGTGTGATGTCTCCATGGTTGTTTAATTTGTTTATGGATGGGGTTGTAAGGGAGGTAAATGCAAGAGTCCTGGAAAGAGGGGCAAGTATGAAGTCTGTTGGGGATGAGAGAGCTTGGGAAGTGAGTCAGTTGTTGTTCGCTGATGATACAGCGCTGGTGGCTGATTCATGTGAGAAACTGCAGAAGCTGGTGACTGAGTTTGGTAAAGTGTGTGGAAGAAGAAAGTTGAGAGTAAATGTGAATAAGAGCAAGGTTATTAGGTACAGTAGGGGTGAGGGTCAAGTCAATTGGGAGGTGAGTTTGAATGGAGAAAAACTGGAGGAAGTGAAGTGTTTTAGATATCTGGGAGTGGATCTGTCAGCGGATGGAACCATGGAAGCGGAAGTGGATCATAGGGTGGGGGAGGGGGCGAAAATTTTGGGAGCCTTGAAAAATGTGTGGAAGTCGAGAACATTATCTCGGAAAGCGAAAATGGGTATGTTTGAGGGAATAGTGGTTCCAACAATGTTGTATGGTTGCGAGGCGTGGGCTATGGATAGAGATGTGCGCAGGAGGATGGATGTGCTGGAAATGAGATGTTTGAGGACAATGTGTGGTGTGAGGTGGTTTGATCGAGTAAGTAACGTAAGGGTAAGAGAGATGTGTGGAAATAAAAAGAGCGTGGTTGAGAGAGCAGAAGAGGGTGTTTTGAAATGGTTTGGGCACATGGAGAGAATGAGTGAGGAGAGATTGACCAAGAGGATATATGTGTCGGAGGTGGAGGGAACGAGGAGAAGAGGGAGACCAAATTGGAGGTGGAAAGATGGAGTGAAAAAGATTTTGTGTGATCGGGGCCTGAACATGCAGGAGGGTGAAAGGAGGGCAAGGAATAGAGTGAATTGGAGTCATGTGGTATACAGGGGTTGACGTGCTGTCAGTGGATTGAATCAAGGCATGTGAAGCGTCTGGGGTAAACCATGGAAAGCTGTGTAGGTATGTATATTTGCGTGTGTGGACGTGTGTATGTACATGTGTATGGGGGGGGGGGGGGGGTTGGGCCATTTCTTTCGTCTGTTTCCTTGCGCTACCTCGCAAACGCGGGAGACAGCGACAAAGTATAAAAAAAAAAAAAAAAAAAAAAATATATATATATTCATCTATGTAAATATACATATACTTATCTTTGTAAATATAAATAAATATACTTATCTATGTATATACCTATCTATACAAATTTATATACATATACCTACATATGTAAATACACATATAATTATCTATGTAACTTTGTATCCATATATATATTTTTTTCTAGACAGCTGTTCAGTATTTGTATTCATCAATTGATGTAATTCTTTAGCACATCAGTGTTGATCATCTCAATCTCTTGTTTATGTTTAGCAGAGAAAATTCAAATCAACATATTTTCGAATGACGGTAAATAACGTGAGCTTTCCTCACACATTAACATACATAAAGACTCATGCACATACACATAAGACACACATACGCTCAATGACATGCACAGAAACTCATGCCTGTACGACAACACACTAACACATAATGCACTAACGTACACACAGACGCATCACATCTACACATACACCAACATACACACAAACGCAAAAGAGTATGTTATATGACGCCACACAACGCACGCACATGCTAAAAGAAACAACACGTGCACGTAACATGTTGTAAACTCTCTCTCTCTCTCTCTCTCTCTCTCTCTCTCTCTCTCTCTCTCTCTCTCTCTCTCTCTCTCTCTAGTGATCAGCACTTTGCTTCCAACCACAGGAGAAGCTCAGGTCTTCCCTGCCTCCCTCCCTCCCCACACACACACACACATACACCCACCCACACTGCGCTTATCTTGTCACATATATCTGGTAGATTACCCTCCACCCTACCCTCTTCCATCACTTTTTCGTCTTCCCCCAGTTCTCTCCTCCACTCTTCTCAGTTTTTCCCTCTCCGTAGCTCTCTTTTTCATCCTTTTCTTTACGATATTCCTACATCTTTTCCCCTCCTTTTATGAAGCATTTTCGTGCGTATCTTATACCTGGGCTCCCATCTTGTTCTGTTCTTTCCAGTTATCTTCGTTTTGTAATTATTGGTTAACGGTCTCCTGTGCTTGTTTAGTTAAGATGCTTTAGTTTAACTGTATATGTTAAACTATCCATCATTACTATCAGCTAGTTAGTTAAGCTGCATTAGTTTATCTATATATGTTAAATTAACAATTATTTCTATTAGTAAGCCAGTTGAAATGCTTTAGTTTATCTATATATGTTAAATTAACTATCATCACTATTAGCTAGCTAGTTAAAATGCTTTAGTTCATCTATTATGTAAATTAACTATTATTACTATTAGCTAGCTGGTTAAAATGCTTTAATTTATCTATATATGTTAAATTAAATATCATCACTATTAGCTAGCTAGTTAAAATCCATTAGTTTATCTATTATGTAAATTAAGTATTATTACTATTAGCTAGCTAGTTAAAATGCTCTAGTTTATCTGTATACGTTAAATTAACTATCATTACTATTAGCCAGCTAGTTAAAATGCTCTAGTTTATCTGTATATGTTAAATTGACTATCATTACTATTAGCAAGCTAGTTAAAATGCTCTAGTTTATCAATATATGTTAAATTAACAATTATTACTATTAGCTAGCTAGTTAAAATGCTCTAGTTTATCAATATATGTTAAATTAACAATTATTACTATTAGCTAGCTCTATCAGCCTTCAACCTATGGATTATTTTGGGGGTCAGATCATAGACGCTGTCTTCACTACACCCTCCCTCATGACCACAACATCCTTGTGTTCACTACAACGTCGTAGTCATAACACTCTTACCTTCGCTCGCTGCACCATCGTCTCCACAATGTCTTTATCATTGCATAGGCTCATGCCCAGCCTTGTACCCACACAGACTTTATCCTAGTCAGCTCCGAGCCTAGCCAGCCTTGAACCTAGCCAGACTTGGATCTACCCAGCCTTGATCCTTGCCAGCCTTGATCCTAGGCAGCCTTGATCCTAGCAAGCCTTGATCCTAGCTAGCCTTGATCCTAGCCAGCCTTGTACCCAGCCAGTCTTGATCCTAGCCAGCCTTGTACCCAGCCAGTCTTGATCCTAGCCAGCCTTGTGCGTAACTTGGATAGTTTTATGTTCACTATACTGTACTCTCTTTAACACCCTCACATAATAAGGTCAGCATCATCACTACGCCTCTGACCTGACCATGACTAATACAGCCGATATACAACACAGTCAATACACAGTCAGTTGATATACAACGAAGAGACGTAGCTAGGACGCCAATTGGTGGAGGGGAGGGGGTTGTCAATTAATGTGTGATGGAGTGGCGACGGGAATGAATAAAGGCAGCAAGTATGAATTATGTACATGTGCATATATGTATATGTCCGTGTATGTATATATATATGTATACGTTGAAATGTATAGGTATGCATATGTGCGTGTGTGGACGTGTATGTATATAATTGTGTATGTGGGTGGGTTGGGCCTTTTTTTCGTCTGTTTCCTTGCGCTACCTCGCTAACGCGGGAGACAGCGACAAAGTATAATAAATATATATATAAGAGATCAGTCTCCAAGCAGAGAAAAGTGTGTTGTGATGTTATGGTGTACCTGCATGAGAATATAATCATACTCTGGCCAACCTTGTGGGTATGATGGATATATCTTTTATGCCCACATATGTACATGTATGCTCACCTGATATAACCATCATCTCTCTTTTGTTAGTCTTCACAATTTGTTAATTAGTCTGCTCTTTCATCCATCTTTTCGTACGACAAAATGCACAAAAAGCAGATGAGAAATCTAAGCCCGAGTGTGTTGCATTTAAAGTATGTTGTCAGCCACACATGACGCAACACACTGTAATTAACAGCGTCAGACTAAGTGTCAGCATATCTGTCAGCACGTGAAGCAGTGTTCCCACGTGTTTAAGACGTGGGTGTTAAGACACAGGCGCTTCACCTCAGTGCACAGCCTTTATCCGCGGAACAGATATTCATATATATATATATATATATATATATATATATATATATATATATATATATATATATATATATATATATATATATTTTTTTTTTTTTTTTCATACTATTTGCCATTTCCCGCGTTAGCGAGGTAGCGTTAAGAACAGAGAACTGGGCCTTAGAGGGAATATCCTCACCTGACCCCCTTCTCTGTCCTTCTTTTGGAAAATTAAAAAAAAAAAAAAAAAAAAAATAGAAAAGAAAGGGGAGGATTTCCAGCCACCCGCTCCCTCCCCTTTTAGTCACCTTCTACGACACGCAGGGAATACGTGGGAAGTATTCTTTCTCCCCTATCCCCAGGGATAATATATATATATATATATATATATATATATATATATATATATATATATATATATATATTATCCCTGGGGATAGGGGAGAAAGAATACTTCCCACGTATTCCCTGCGTGTCGTAGAAGGCGACTAAAAGGGGAGGGAGCGGGTGGCTGGAAATCCTCCCCTCTCGTTTTTTTTTTAATTTTCCAAAAGAAGGAACAGAGAAGGGGGCCAGGTGAGGATTTTCCCTCTAAGGCCCAGTCCTCTGTTCTTAACGCTACCTCGCAAATGCGGGAAATGGCGAATCGTATGAAAAAAAAAAAAATGAATATATATATATACCCTTTGTCTGCCTGACAGATATTCAGATATACATCTTTTATCTGCGTAATAGATATTTACATATACACCCTTTATCTGAGTAAATGATATTCAGATATACACCCTCTATGTGCGTAAAAGATATTTAGATGTGTACTTTTCATCTGCGTAACAAATATTCAGATATATACCCTTTAAATGCGTAACAGATATTGAGATATATAACCTTCATCTCCGCAACAGACATTCAAATATACAACCTTTAACTGCGTAACAAATATCCAGCTATATACCCTTTATCTACGTAACAAATATTCAGATTATACCCTATATTTACGTAACAAATATTCAGATGTATACCCTATATTTACGTAACAAATATTCAGATATATACCCTTTATTTACGTAACAAATATTCAGATAAGTACCCTTTATGTACGTAACAAATATTCAGATATATACCCTTTATGTACGTAACAAATATCCAGCTAAATGCCCTTTATCTACGCAACAAATATTCAGATATATACCCTTTATCTACGTAACAAATATTCAGCTTATACCATTCATCTGCCTAATTGATATTCAGATATATACCCTTTAACTACGACACAAATATTCAGATTCATACCCTTTATGTGCGTGAAAGATATTCAGATATATATATACCCTTTATCATCTTAATACATACCCTTTAACTGGATAATATATATATTCAGATATTGAAGTTAAGACTGTACAATAAGAGACATCACAGGACTGAGCAACACCTCAAATGTCTCCAGAGAACTTGCTGGTGACGTCAGTACTCAGCCTCGGGGTCGTCTGGAGACGTGTTCCTCCTGCCAGCGACGTGTGGCACCGGGCCCTCACGTCACCATACCATACCACCTCCTCCTCCTCCTCACCTGCAAGCTACAGCCCTTCAACACCTCGCGCACGGCACGACCAACACCTTCCCCCCGGCTACCAAACCCTGTGGTGTCCTTCCCCCTTCCAGGGACCAACTTGCCTGTGAATATTTACTCTCTCTCTCTCTCTCTCTCTCTCTCTCTCTCTCTCTCTCTCTCTCTCTCTCTCTCTCTCTCTCTCTCTCTCTCTCACTATACATACTTTATTCACCTACATCTATTTTCCTCCCCGGTTTCAATTTCATATTCTTACACGTTACATCGTTTTCGCTGGAGAGAGAGAGAGAGAGAGAGAGAGAGAGAGAGAGAGAGAGAGAGAGAGAGAGAGAGAGAGAGAGAGAGAGAGAGAGAGAGCTCTTCCCTCCCTCCCTCTGCATGATGAATCAGTGGTCAGCAAACATCGTCTACTGTACAAGTGAATAATATAAACAAATTCACATCAACCTGATGCACAAAGAGTTAACATGTGAACATTATGCCACACACACACACACATGAAACACTTACTGATTAATCTATTCTACCCAGCAACAAAAGCATGACTAATTAATAGGGGAATTTGTATACATTAAGACCTACAACTGTAACAGTGATATTCAAAAGGACAGTCGCCCATACACTATCGAAATTATCTGAGCGCAAGGCCAATATTTACCGTTACAAGCACATACGCACATGCAAGCGCCTGACTGAAGTCAACTCCCACGTGTTAACATATAATGCAATGCAAAGCTGAAAAGTACGAAATTACAGGGACGTGAAAACACACCCTCTTCTGCTCTCTCAACCCCATTCTTTTCATTACCACACAATCTCTCTTACCCTTTCATTACTTACTCGATCACACCACCTCACACCACATAGTGTCCTCAAACATCTTATTTCCAGCACATCCACGATCGTCAGAGAACCTCTGGTCTCTCGGTACGAAGCTTATGAAAGGTAGTTGCACCAAGAATGTTTCACCTTCTGGTGATGTGTAGCAGCCCTTCCCTTCCCCCCCCCTCCCTTTGTGTGGCGTTCTCGTGCGTAGAGTCAGCGTCTGTCATGGACGACACCAATACACTTCAAAGGCAACATTATTAAAGAAATATCTTGGCCAAATTTTGAGGTCACTATCAACGTGATTTTATGGTGGAATTCTACAACATAATTTGCTGGAATATCATGAACGACTCGCAGTAATACAGTATTCCACGATATTGTTCTACTACATATGCAGTCACTACATATGCAGTCACTACATATGCAGTCACTACATATGATGAACGTAAAGTGGATTTCGTTTATTTCGATTTATAGAGAGAATCCGAGAACTTTCCCATATTACAGATATAAAGCATACTTTCAGTCAGACGTTAGTGAACAATATACATATTTCTGTCCTTTGATGTTTAGGAAACTGGAAGACTGGCCGTGAACAAGATGTAGCGAGGATCAGTCAAGCCTCAAATTTGGCTGAGCGTAGCAAGGTGTGTGTGAGCCGCGGGGGATCGGGGAGCACATGTATCTCCGGCTGATACTAATGACGCGGTGAACAGACTGAGCTGGATGGCATCAGAATGTACAAATGACACTGAACTGCTGGCATACAAAAACAGCTACGCCAGATATTGATCGCTTACTCTTACAAGCCCATATCAGCATCCTGATATACTGAGGAATGTGGGCGGTATACAAACTGCAATACTGTATCGAGTAGTGTATAGTCTTACGCACAGGTATAAATGGCGAAAAGATAAACAGAAGCAAGGGAAGCAAGAATTCTGTTGAGCTTCATCCTACGTTTAAAGCTTGGACAACAAAGTAACGTCATACATGCGTTATCTACAGTTATAAACATATACATTTCTAATCTCATGTCTTCATTAAATGTTTGGAAGCAGGTACGAATGCTCAACTACAGCTTACAATGTCTCTAACATCATCTTACAATGTTCTCTAACACCATCTTGCAATTATCTCTATCATCTTACAATGTTCTCTAACATCATCTTACAATGTTCTCTAACATCATCTCACAATGTTCTCTAACACCATCTTGCAATTATCTCTATCATCTTACAATGTTCTCTAACATCATCTTACAATGTTCTCTAATCATCTTACAATGTTCTCTAACATCATCTTACAATGTTCTCTAACATCATCTTACAATGTTCTCTAACATCATCTTACAATGTTCTCTAACATCATCTTACAATGTTCTCTAACACCATCTTGCAATTATCTCTATCATCTTACAATGTTCTCTAACATCATCTTACAATGTTCTCTAACATCATCTTACAATGTCCTCTAACATCATCTCACAATGTTCTCTAACATCATCTCACAATGTTCTCTAACGTCATCTTGCAATTATCTCTATCATCTTACAATGTTCTCTAACATCATCTTACAATGTCCTCTAACATCATCTTACAATGTTCTCTAACATCATCTCACAATGTTCTCTAACACCATCTTGCAATTATCTCTATCATCTTACAATGTTCTCTAACATCATCTTACAATGTTCTCTAACATCATCTTACAATGTCCTCTAACATCATCTTGCAATGTTCTCTAACATCATCTTACAATGTTCTCTAACATCATCTTACAATGTTCTCTAACATCATCTTACAATGTCTCTAACATCATCTTACAATGTCCTCTAACATCATCTTACAATGTTCTCTAACATCATCTTACAATGTCCTCTAACATCATCTTACAATGTTCTCTAACATCATCTTACAATGTTCTCTAACATCATCTTACAATGTTCTCTAACATCATCTTACAATGTCCTCTAACATCATCTTACAATGTTCTCTAACATCATCTTACAATGTTCTCTAACATCATCTTACAATGTTCTCTAACATCATCTTACAATGTTCTCTAACATCATCTTACAATGTTCTCTAACATCATCTTACAATGTTCTCTAACATCATCTTACAATGTTCTCTAACATCATCTCACAATGTTCTCTAACATCATCTTACAATGTTCTCTAACATCATCTTACAATGTTCTCTAACATCATCTTACAATGTTCTCTAATCATCTTACAATGTTCTCTAACATCATCTACAATGTTCTCTAACATCATCATACATGTTCTCTAACAGTCATCTTACAATGTTCTCTAACATCATCTACAATGTTCTCTAACATCATCTACAATGTTCTCTAACATCATCTTACAATGTTCTCTAACATCATCTTACAATGTTCTCTATCATCATCTTACAATGATCTCTAACATCATCTACAATGTTCTCTAACATCATCTTACAATGTTCTCTAACATCATCATACAATGTCTCTAACATCATCTTACAATGTTCTCTAACATCATTCTTCACAATGTTCTCTAACATCATCTTACAATGTTCTCTAACATCATCTTCACTGTTCTCTTAACATCATCTTACAATGTTCTCTAACATCATCCTACAATGTTCTCTAACATCTACAATGTCTCTAACACCATCTGCAAATTTTCTCTATCATCTTTCAATGTTCTCAACATCATCTTACAATGTTCTCTAACATCATCTCACAATGTTCTCTAACATCATCATACAAATGTTCTCTAACATCATCTTACAATGTTCTCTAACATCATCTACAATGTTCTCTAATCATCTACAATGTTCTCTAACATCATCTACAATGTTCTCTAACATCATCTCACAATGTTCTCTAACATCATCTCACAATGTTCTCTAACATCATCTCACAATGTTCTCTAACATCATCTTACAATGTTCTCTAACATCATCTTACAATGTTCTCTAACATCATCTCACAATGTTCTCTAACATCATCTCACAATGTTCTCTAACATCATCTTACAATGTTCTCTAACATCATCTCACAATGTTCTCTAACATCATCTTACAATGTTCTCTAACATCTCACAATGATCTCTAACATCAACTCACATGTTCTCTAACATCATCTACAATGTTCTCTAACATCATCTCACAATGTCTCTAACATCATCTTACAATGTTCTCTAACATCATCTCACAATGTTCTCTAACATCATCTCACAATGTTCTCTAACATCATCTCACAATGTCTCTAACATCATCTTACAATGTTCTCTAACATCATCTCACAATGTCCTCTAACATCATCTCACAATGTCCTCTAACATCATCTTACAATGTTCTCTAACATCATCTTACAATGTTCTCTAACATCATCTTACAATGTTCTCTAACATCATCTTACAATGTTCTCTAACATCATCTTACAATGTTCTCTAACATCATCTTACAATGTTCTCTAACATCATCTCACAATGTTCTCTAACATCATCTTACAATGTTCTCTAACATCATCTTACAATGTTCTCTAACGTCATCTTGCAATTATCTCTATCATCTTACAATGTTCTCTAACATCATCTTACAATGTTCTCTAACATCATCTCACAATGTTCTCTAATATCATCTCACAATGTTCTCTAACATCATCTTACAATGTTCTCTAACATCATCATACAATGTTTTCTAACATCATCTCACAATGTTCTCTAACATCATCTCACAATGTTCTCTATATCATCTTACAATGTTCTCTAACATCATCTTACAATGTTCTCTAACATCATCTCACAATGTTCTCTAACATCATCTCACAATGTTCTCTAACATCATCTTACAATGTGCTCTAACATCCTCTCACAATGTTCTCTAACATCATCTCACAATGTTCTCTAACATCATCTCACAATGTTCTCTAAATCATCTTACAATGTTCTCTAACATCATCTTACAATGTTCTCTAACATCATCTCACAATGTTCTCTAACATCATCTCACAATGTTCTCTAACATCATCTTACAATGTTCTCTAACATTCTCTCACAATGTTCTCTAACATCATCTCACAATGTTCTCTAACATCTCACAATGATCTCTAACATCAACTCACGATGTTCTCTAACATCATCTCACAATGTTCTCTAATATCATCTCACAATGTTCTCTAACATCATCTTACAATGTTCTCTAACATCATCTTACAATGTTCTCTAACGTCATCTCACAATGTTCTCTAACATCATCTTATAATGTTCTCTAACATCATCTCACAATGTTCTCTAACATCATCTCACAATGTTCTCTAACATCATCTCACAATGTTCTCTAACATGATCTTACAATGTCCTCTAACATCGTCTCACAATGTTCTCTAACATCATCTTACAATGTTCTCTAACGTCATCTCACAATGTTCTCTAACATCATCTTATAATGTTCTCTAACATCATCTCACAATGTTCTCTAACATCATCTCACAATGTTCTCTAACATCATCTCACAATGTTCTCTAACATGATCTTACAATGTCCTCTAACATCATCTCACAATGTTCTCTAACATTATCTCACAATGTTCTCTAACATCATCTCACAATGTTCTTTAACATCATCTCACAATGTTGTTTAACATCATCTCACAATGTTCTCTAACATCATCTCACAATGTTCTCTAACATCATCTTACAATGCAATCAACTTACAATTATATTCATGGGAAGGTCTCTTATTTTAAGTAGATAACCCTTAAAGCATACGGTATCTGTTCTTCACGTATCCCGCTTATCATTCTAAAGTGTACTTATCTTTCATTCTAAGTGCACTTATCGTTCATGCACCTCGGTAGCGTTGTGGACAACGCCACTTACATCTGCTCCACTAGTCTGGACCAGTGTGGAGGCCAGCCACACCTGCTGTGGACCCGGCCCGCTGATTCAACAACCCCCCACGCCTTCTGACTAGCGCAACCCGAAGGTCAATTTTCCTTTGCATTTAAGTCTGAATTCGTCAGAACCGTCCACCGAGGTTTCACTGGGGGAAATATGAAGGACACCCGCTAATTACGACCCACGTGACGGAGCGATAACAGAGATTAGATAAAACTAAACTGTTAAAACATATACTGTAAAGATAACTGAAATAAATGGGATGACTTTGACTGACATCCTTTCACTCACTCGTGAAATATTCTCACAACGATTCTCTGTCACTGTGAGGGAGTAAGTAATCACTATAGATCAATGTTCCCTGTACGAGTGTCCAGGATCAGAACCCTGCCACGTATTTAGCCAGGTTTCCCATACATCTCTACCCCCAACAAAGACACCCAGCAATTTGATTATCTGTTCACCTCACGACAACGGCGGGGAATTCCCGTGAGATTCAACCCTCTTGTTGTGACGATTTACCGAACTCTAGCGTTCACAACCTCCATCCTCTGATGTAGGTTGTTATATAGAACTTGGCGTTTGAAAAAACAAAAACAAAACATGGTTTTCACACTAGTAAGAGTGCGTTCCCCATTCTCATCTCCCTCGAAGAGCAAGGGAGATTGTGAGGTGATTGAGTACTTAATTAGTTAATTACTAATCAGTCTAAGTCGTTGTGGTTTATGATCATTTCTAATTTCTTTACTAAGTGCAAAGATGTAAACTCAAAACCCGAAAAATGATTAACATGCAAAGCTCAATGATTTTAGCAAACAATGGTAAATTAACGAAATTAAAGTGCAGCAAACGACGTTTTATATATATATATATATATATATATATATATATATATATATATATATATATATATATATATATATATATATACTCTTTCATGATAGGAGTAACTTTTAAGTATAATCGTTTTCTTTATAATGGAAGCAGCATTATCAAAACTAATTCTCTCCTTTGTTTGACAGACTCAGGATTTTTCAAAAAGAACTTGTCCATCACTGAGGATCAGGTTCGATCCCCGGCGAGGGATGACGGCGGGCAACCCACCCAGCTGTTCATCCTTCCTTTAGTCGGCAGTTGAATGATGACTAATATGGGCTGGGATAAAGCACCACAGCTGTGGCAGACCTAACCAGCCAACAGCTTGTAACCCTGGGGCGGGGGACATACACAGCGAGGGTGTGTGTGGGTTCAAACATCCTTCAAAATCCAGAAGGCGTTCAAGATCTGCCGGCTGGTGGATATGTAGCTTAACGATGACGTCCCTAACGACCCTGGTAGTTGAGAGGCCAAGCTTGTATTGCCCAAACAACCAAACCACTACCTCAGGGACGACCATATCTGGAGACAAGGCTGTCATTGACAGAGGCCTTGTAAGCCTATACTTAGGTCTGGTATTTAGCCAGCGATGTTCAGGACTGCATCATCAACAGCAATTACAACAGTTGTATGATCATCATCTCGGGAGTTGTTGTATCGTCCTCAAAGACATGAGAGGCAGACAGAGTGCCAGCTGATCATGACGGACGCCCCATTAACGAAAGAATGACAACAGCAACGGCTGAGCGTAACACAGCAGCGCGGGCGGGAGGACCCCTGCGCGCACGTTGGGTGGTGAGTGAGGCGGGCAGGAGACTGACTGGCCGGGCGGGAGCCACAGTGGCTCCTGGCGAGCCGACCAGACCACGTCGGTTCTACGTCCTCCCTCCCCGCTGAGACCCTCGCTCACTCACTCGGCGCAGGATAACTACCACTTACCCTATGAAGGTTCCATACTCCCTCAGACAACGACCCGCGAACACTGTATGTTTAGAAAGGACGAGATCTGCGTGAGAGGAAAGTTTTGATCGTCTACTTTGGGGAAAGTTTTAGCACTTAGGTGCCACGTGCTTGGCGGGGGTTGTGTGGTGGAGGCCAACACCACAGTGGACACACCAAGTTGACAGCCTCCGTCAGAAGGATGTTTTCTAAACATTTCCCCCCCGGTTATAAGAGACTGTGTACTTGTGTGAGAGAAATGACCTGAGGTGTTCAGAACGTGCAATGGATATGGATAAAGATGATAAAAGATGTTGCCAAAACCCCTCAGAACAGCAGGTTCCCCTCTGAATGCACCTCACGTCCAGAACATCTGGAATGGATCGTGACACTGTAACTGACACATGTAAGCGACAGAACTGATCGCTGGCCTGTTAGAAAAAGGGAAATAAGACTCGGGGGACATTCCTGGACCCAGCTGGGGTGGGAGACCAAAGCCACTACTCCAAGATCATTCTGATGATCCGTACACCGAGGCTGGCACACTAGGTGTCCTCCTGCTGGCCCAGGGAAGTGGCGGCTCACGTGATCACCACTCACACTCAGGTAAGGTCAACATCTGCTGGTCTGACACCGGGATTATGTGACGGCGTCTGAAAGTGTGTGTGTGTGTGTGTGTGTGTGTGTGTGTGTGTGTGTGTGATAAAAACACAACAGGAGAGAGAGAGAGAGAGAGAGAGAGAGAGAGAGAGAGAGAGAGAGAGAGAGAGAGAGAGAGAGAGAGAGAGAGAGAGAGAGAGAGAGAGAGAGAGAGGCACAAGGAACTGTACATGTTATTCCGTCCTCCACATTATATGCAGACAACAGAGGAATACATGCCCTTTCCCATCACTCGACACTCAATCGGAAAAGAGCAAATGCACGACGAGAATTACAATGTAGACCTCTGACAACTGTGCATAACAATCTTCAATTATTTTCTCCTGTGCAAAAGTTGTACTCGATCTCAAGGCCCCATTTTCTGTTTTCGTTATAAATACGTTAACATCCACACGCTGGATCGTCCTCTCATTCTCGAACGTAAAGTCAGTCGGGATAGCAAAACAAGATCGGTCTACACGAACACCTAACTCCAGACAACAACTACGCAAGACTCTCCTCGGAAGCAGGATAGAGGAACCGCTCTACCTCGGGACTCGCTCTACGTCATGAGCATTAATTTCCAATTAATGTCAAATGATCAACTGCTCTTATTTTCTTTTAAGTACACACACACACACACACACACACACACACACACACACACACACACACTTCGTCAAACAGTCGGGAAATAATTATTTACTATAACTAGTTTGTGTTCCCGTAAGGAGACTGTTAACAAGGCTTCTGCAGGAGTTTATCGACGTGTCTCGCTCTTCCATCCTGAAAGCATCCGCAGCACTTAAGTCGAGGAGAGAAAAGAGCAAGTATGACGCGGGAGATGTGGACGCAAACCACAGCATAGTACAGCACGCGGCTGGTGGCAGAGTGATATGGCTGACCCACTTGATCCAGGGTCGAGTCTGAGATGTCATGGATCCAAAACTTTCATTCGGGTTTTTGATATCTTTTTTTCGTATCTCATCTTTAGCACAAAGATTTATAGATATGATATGTTAAGGCCATGATACAGTCAGATATCCCCCACTTCTATATCAGAACATTTGCACTGCAATATGATGCCCTATGTATACAGGAGTTTTTTGTTATGGGGTAAATACAACGTTCATATTCAAGACCAGCAAATCCATACTGTATACTTAACTGCAGTAATCATGGATTACAGTCACTTGAGCCGAGGGCCGCAAACAGAAGAATCACGAAATAACCGCTGTAAAACTTGCTATCTTTTTATTATCCTTATTTTTTCTATTTATATTTGCGATATGTAGAGACGGGAGAAAGAAATGTGCGATTGGTGGCACTCGAAGAAAACGGCTCTTCCTGTTGTCAGTGAGGTAGTAAGATCTGTTCATGGTGCATGTCTGCAGCAGCGAATCGCACAGGTGCTTCACTACATCAAACGCCAGCAATATCATGCGAACACAACGTGTAGGGCTGACACAGGAAATACGAGGATCACTCTAAGTCGCTGGAAAACTGGAAAAGTCCGTTTTTCTCAGGAATATTTCAGGGACTTCTGAATATATAAGGCTTATCTCTGAAATATTTGTCTTGTCTTATGGAAAGTTTGATTTTTACTGTATTTTCTTTTTTTCTTATTAGACAAGATTCATGTTATGCAACGTAAGCTTACTTAATGGCATAGTTTGGAAACTTTACCAAATGTTTGCAGGTCAAACATTGGTTGGGTTAACAGGTTAGGGGTCAAATACATAACGGCTCACACAGGTCACGGGTAAAGGCCAGTTTCCAAAACCTACTATGGGAAAACTCAGTCATTCAGTTGAAGATGTCTCTGACTGGCTACTGAAGAGATGTAGCGTAAGATCCATTGTTTTTGAAGGTTGATTGTAGTTTTTCCATTTCCGAATAAGGAGAGCTTATGTGATGTGAAGAAGTTTGGTGTTTCCAAGGTGCTTGAGTGATTTTGCTGAATCGATCTTCCATTGTCTTGTCAGTCTATTCCAATGTTGGTCTGCCATGAGCGACTGGGGTGTGCCTCAGTGAAGACGCATAGTGATATCCTTACAGAGGGCGATGGTTATGTCTCCCATATACTGAACTGTTATAAGAAAGAAGTTTACAATCTCCTCCATCATAGGTGAATTCATTGCTTAAGTCGGAGCTCTGGGGGGAGGGATTCTGGCTGTGGCTGAGTATCTTTTGAGTCATAACGATGATCTTAGACTTCGTGTTCTTAACGAAGATAACAACCTCGAGTTGGTCGCTGGAGTGAGTGCTCGTGGTGTCTTTAACGTTGCTGTTGTATTTGATGCTCCGAGTAGCCTTTCGACCGTCTGCAAGACGAGGAACATCTGCTTCAGTAGGATATCTTGTGTGCTGTACCTGTCGGGGCTGTTTTCAGCACCGCGATTTTTATTGACATTCGGGGAAAAAGCGAATCTGCTTCTCTACTTCCGCACTGATATCCGATGTTGGAGGCCGCAGTCGGCCCACAGCCAATCCCAGTTGTTCATCCTCCCGTTGGGTTGGTTGATGAATGTGTACCTGTCTTGGGATGGGTTTTGTGTGTGTGTGTGTGTGTGTGTGTGTGTGTGTGTGTGTGTGTGTGTGTGTGTGTGTACATAGGAGCAAAGAAATGACACATGTATACGCAAGGTTAAAAGACGGGACAACAAGATTGTAAAAGTCCCTCCCCGTAATACACAATTAGTAATCACATTCTCTCTCTCTCTCTCTCTCTCTCTCTCTCTCTCTCTCTCTCTCTCTCTCTCTCTCAATATATATATATATATATATATATATATATATATATATATATATATATATATTTTTTTTTTCATACTATTCGCCATTTCCCGCGATAGCGAGGTAGCGTTAAGAACAGAGGACTGGGCCTTTGAGGGAGTATCCTCACCTGACCCCCTTCTCTGTTCCTTCTTTTGGAAAAAAAAAAAAAAAAAATGAGAGGGTAGGATTTCCAGCCCCCCGCTCCCTTCCCTTTTAGTCGCCTTCTACGACACGCAGGGAATACGTGGGAAGTATTCTTTCTCCCCTATCCCCAGGGATAATATATATATATATATATATATATATATATATATATATATATATATATATATATATATATATATATATATATATATATGCATATATTCTCTCTCTCTCTCTCTCTCTCTCTCTCTCTCTCTCTCTCTCTCTCTCTCTCTCTCTCTCTCTCTCTTTCAATATATATATATATATATATATATATATATATATATATATATATATATATATATATATATACATATATATATATATATATATATATATATACACACACACGTACATAATTCATACTTGCTGCCTCTATTAATTCCCGTTGCCACCCCGCCACACATGACAACCCCATCCCCCCACACGCGCGCGAGGTAGCGCCAGGAAAAGACCACAAAGGCCACATTCGTTCACACTCAGTCTCTAGCTGTCATGTGTAATGCACCGAAACCACAGCTCACTTTCCACATCCAGGCCCGACAGACCTTTTCATGGTTCAATCTACTGACAGCACGTCCACCCCAGTATACCACATCGTTCCAAATCACTCTATTCCTTGCATCCCTTTCACCCTCCTGTATGTTCACGCCTCCATCCCTCAAAATCTTTTTCACTCCTTCCTTCCACCTCCAATTTGGTCTCCCGCTTCTCTTTCTTCCCTCCACCTCTGAAACATATACCCTCTTTGTCAATCTTTCCTCACTCATTATCTCCATGTGTCCAAGCCATTTCAACACACCCTCTTCTGCTCTCTCAACCACACTCTTTTCATTACCACACATCTCTCTTACCCTTTCATTACTTACCCGATCAAACCACCTTACACCATATATTGTCCTCAAACATCTCATTTCTAACAGATCCACCCTCCTCCGCACAACCCTATTTATAGCCCATGCCTCACAACCGTATAACATTGTTGGAACCACTATTACTTCAAACATACCCATTTTTGCTCTCCAAGATAACGTTCTCGCCTTCCACACATTCTTCGACGCTCCATGAATCTTCACTCCCTCCCCCATCCTATGACTCACTTCCGCTTCTATGGTTCCATCCGCTGCTAAATCCACTCCCAAAAATCTAAAACACCTTACTTCCTCCAGTTTTTCTCCATTCAAACTTACCTCCCAATCAAATTGTCTCTCAACCCTACTGAACCTAGTAACCTTGCTCTTATTCACATTTACTCTCAGCTTTCTTCTTTCACACACTTTACCAATTTCAGTCACCAGCTTCTGCATGTTTCTCACCCGAATCAGCCACCAGCGCTGTATCATCAGCAAACAAATGACTCACTTCCCAAGCCCTCTCATCCACTACAGACTGCATACTTGCCCCTCTCTCCAAAACTCTAGCATTCACCTCCCTAACAACCCCATCCATAAACAAATTAAACAACCATGGAGACATCACGGACCCCTGCCGCAAACCGACATTCACTGGGAAATTACTTTCCTCTCTTCCTACTCGTACACATGCCTTACATTCTTGGTAAAAACCTTCACTGCTTCTAGCAACTTACCTCCCACACCATATACTCATACAACCTTCCACAAAGCATCTCTATCCACCCTATTATATGCCGTCTCCAGATCCATAAATACTACATACAAATCCATCTGTTTTTCTAAGTACTTCTCACATATATTCTTCAAAGCAGACACCTGATCCACACATCCTCTACCACTTCTGAAACCACACTGCTCCCACCCAATCTGATACTCTGTACATGCTTTCACCCTCTCACTGAATACCCTCCCATACAATTTCCCAGGAATACTCAACAAACTTATACCTCTGTAATTTGACACTCACCTTTATCCCCTTTGCCTTTGGAATGCATGCATTCCGCCAATCCTCGGGCACTTCACCATGAACCATACATACATTGAATATCCTTACCAACCAGTCAACAACACAGTAACCCTTTTTATAATAAAATCAACTGCAATTATATATATATATATATATATATATATATATATATATATATATATATATATATATATATATATATATATATATCCCTGGGGATAGGGCATCCCTGAGGATAGGGGAGAAATTAGGCCATATATATATATATATATATATATATATATATATATATATATATATATATATATATATATATATATATATATTATCCCTGGGGATAGGGGAGAAAGAATACTTCCCACGTATTCCCTGCGTGTCGTAGAAGGCGACTAGAAGGGGAGGGAGCGGGTGGCTGGAAATCCTCCCCTCTCATTTTTTTTTAATTTTCCAAAAGAAGGAACAGAGAAGGGGGCCAGGTGAGGATTTTCCCTCTAAGGCCCAGTCCTCTGTTCTTAACGCTACCTCGCAAACGCGGGAAATGGCGAATAGTATGAAAAAAAAAAAAAATATATAATCAAATCCACCTCAATCTTGAAGTTATACAGTTTGCTGGACAAATTTTCTATATGTCTCTTATGTCTATGTGTTTCTCTTTGTCCATAAAACTGAACTGCTGCAAGAATGTGGTGGAATTTAATAAGATGTATTTAAGAGAAACTCTTCCATCATACACCAATACATATATATATATTTTTTTTTTTTTTTTTTTTTTTTTTATACTTTGTCGCTGTCTCCCGCGTTTGCGAGGTAGCGCAAGGAAACAGACGAAAGAAATGGCCCAACCCCCCCCCATACACATGTACATACACACGTCCACACACGCAAATATACATACCTACACAGCTTTCCATGGTTTACCCCAGACGCTTCACATGCCTTGATTCAATCCACTGACAGCACGTCAACCCCTGTATACCACATCGCTCCAATTCACTCTATTCCTTGCCCTCCTTTCACCCTCCTGCATGTTCAGGCCCCGATCACACAAAATCTTTTTCACTCCATCTTTCCACCTCCAATTTGGTCTCCCTCTTCTCCTCGTTCCCTCCACCTCCGACACATATATCCTCTTGGTCAATCTTTCCTCACTCATTCTCTCCATGTGCCCAAACCATTTCAAAACACCCTCTTCTGCTCTCTCAACCACGCTCTTTTTATTTCCACACATCTCTCTTACCCTTACGTTACTTACTCGATCAAACCACCTCACACCACACATTTTCCTCAAACATCTCATTTCCAGCACATCCATCCTCCTGCGCACAACTCTATCCATAGCCCACGCCTCGCAACCATACAACATTGTTGGAACCACTATTCCTTCAAACATACCCATTTTTGCTTTCCGAGATAATGTTCTCGACTTCCACACATTTTTCAAGGCTCCCAAAATTTTCGCCCCCTCCCCCACCCTATGATCCACTTCCGCTTCCATGGTTCCATCCGCTGACAGATCCACTCCCGGATATCTAAAACACTTCACTTCCTCCAGTTTTTCTCCATTCAAACTCACCTCCCAATTGACTTGACCCTCAACCCTACTGTACCTAATAACCTTGCTCTTATTCACATTTACTCTTAACTTTCTTCTTCCACACACTTTACCAAACTCAGTCACCAGCTTCTGCAGTTTCTCACATTACTCAGCCACCAGCGCTGTATCATCAGCGAACAACAACTGACTCACTTCCCAAGCTCTCTCATCCCCAACAGACTTCATACTTGTCCCTCTTTCCAGGACTCTTGCATTTACCTCCCTAACAACCCCATCCATAAACAAATTAAACAACCATGGAGACATCACACACCCCTGCCGCAAACCTACATTCACTGAGAACCAATCACTTTCCTCTCTTCCTACACGTACACATGCCTTACATCCTCGATAAAAACTTTTCACTGCTTCTAACAACTTGCCTCCCACACCATATATTCTTAATACCTTCCACAGAGCATCTCTATCAACTCTATCATATGCCTTCTCCAGATCCATAAATGCTACATACAAATCCATTTGCTTTTCTAAGTATTTCTCACATACATTCTTCAAAGCAAACACCTGATCCACACATCCTCTACCACTTCTGAAACCGCACTGCTCTTCCCCAATCTGATGCTCTGTACATGCCTTCACCCTCTCAATCAATACCCTCCCATATAATTTACCAGGAATACTCAACAAACTTATACCTCTGTAATTTGAGCACTCACTCTTATCCCCTTTGCCTTTGTACAATGGCACTATGCACGCATTCCGCCAATCCTCAGGCACCTCACCATGAGTCATACATACATTAAATAACCTTACCAACCAGTCAACAATACAGTCACCCCCTTTTTTAATAAATGCCACTGCAATACCATCCAAACCTGCTGCCTTGCCGGCTTTCATCTTCCGCAAAGCTTTTACTACCTATATATATATATATATATATATATATATATATATATATATATATATATATATATATATATATATATATATATCTTTTTTCTTCTTTTTTCTTAATACTTGTTCGCGGTTTCCCGCGTATGAATGTACCACCAGGAATAGACGAAAAATGGCCTAATTCGTTCACATCCCCACTCTATAAAACACCGACAGTAGAAGTCTCCTATCCCTGATTTAAGCCTCACAGATGTGTTTGTGGTTTCCACTGATAGCTTTATATACCCTGATTAGCCAACTGACAACACGTCGCCCCATGTATAACACATCACCCTAATTCGATCTGTCCTATGCACGCGTCGCACCCTCCTGCATGTTCATATCTCAAAAACTCAAAGCATCTTTTACCCCATCCTTCCAGCTCCGGTACGGTCTCCCCCTTTTTCATGTTTCCTCCACTTCTGACATGCATACCCTTCAGTCAGCCTATCCTCACTCATCCTCTTCAAATGTCCAAATATTTTAGCTCTTTTATATATACCCTTCTTACTGCCACACTTTTCTTCTAACCTAAAATTGCATACTCGAACAACACTCCTCACATCACATACTGTCCTAATGCATTTCATTTCCAACACATGTACCTTCTTCAGAAGCTCTATATCCATGATCCACGCCTTGTATCCATTCAACACCGTCGGGACTACTATACCATCAGACATTCCTATCTCTGTACCATTAGCTGTCCTTTCCACTCCCGAGAATCTGAACCACTCCACTTCCTCTAAGTTTTCTCCACTCACATTCACACTCCACTAACCTGTCTCCCTCCTCTGCAAAACCTTATAACCTAAATTACTTTCACTAACTTTCCCCGTCACAACCTCTTCCAAACTCAGACACCATCTTCTACAGTTTCTCACCTGAGTATGCAACTACAGCCGTGCTATCAGCAAACAAAAGCTGTCGAGAACAATGCAAGGATAATTAAGATTTGCATGTTCAAAATGACCAACATTACATGCAATGCTGAAAGCGACCTTAAAGGAAACTTTTCTGTGATTACTTGTACCAAAAAGGTGTTTCTGACTCAGCATTATCAAGCAGATGAAGAGTTTTTATCTTTTTTTGGTTGCACTACCTCAGGTGTTTTCGTAAAAGAAGAAAGCCAAAGAATCATAGTCATATACTCTCTGTTGAATATGAAAATGCGTCGTTTACAGATTAACTCCACAGTTGGCGCAGGGGACATATCTCTGTCCGTGACCAAGCTGTAGAAGACCTTCGAACCCACCACAAGGTGTACGTAAGATATTCTTCCTCAAAAACCTTCAGCTAAGCCCTCAACAGAGATGTATCTACCGTGCCACAGCTCCGGAATCCCCTTCCACCCGTTCAGTTAAAAAGAGTAACATTACACAATCAAGGATTTCATGATATCCCAAACTTCCTTATATTTGTCTGAGTCGCGGAACTCTGGCGGAGGGGGGAGAAAAAGAGTGTGCTTTAAATCACTTCAGGAATGTTGTTTGCAAGTGAATTTCACAGCCTGTGATTTTCAACGATGGATTTTCCCGGTCTCATCCACATATATTCCTTGATCCTGCTGTTATTTTAAGATTCTTATCTAACGCAGACACTAAGATAAGTTCATGCTGGTGCTGAAGCTCTCTCTCTCTCTGTTTCCAGATAGAAATAACGAACATTTACACTCATGTTCAGAAAACAATGTTCTATTTCCTTTAAAACACCGCACAGGTCACTCATATTTTTCATTATTTATTTTCAGTCTGAATATTCATAGTCCCATGTCATTACCACATCAGGTATTGAAAAATTATATATTCATATTAATGTACATGCATCTGCATAATGTATGATTTATCCATCAATGCTGCTCTGTTTTTTTTTTCTGTCTCTCTCTCTTTTCATCTCTTGCCTCTCTCTATCCAGAACAGTCACATTTCCATCCATGCAGTATAGCTGGGACAACCCCTCTATCATACAGTCGTTCAGCACATACTATACTAACATCCTACCCATTCACACTGTACATTAAGCCCTCACTCTCGTCAGCAGCTTTCCCACTATCGTCTTTACCGAGCACCATCACTTCAAACTACCTGAACATACGTATTAACCAAGTCTAATTCCTCTCCACCTGAAGTAACACGGGTTGCCCAATCTCTATTCACAGGAAAAAAAAGAAAACTGAATTCTACACACGTTGACAAAGACGCCTCTCCATCGACCCAAATCCCTCTTGTGGCTATGTCAATCTCTGTTCTGTACCACAGTGGTTCTATGCTACTCCAGCATCACCCTACCGTACTCTCACCCCACGGAAAGCCCTATTCAAAAATACATTTGGACAATATAATGACATTATCCACTCGTTACGCACTCTCACATTAATTTCAAACCATTCAATTATGACGTGATTTATTCGCACAGGCATTACTTCCATCACAAAGGCTCTAAACAGCATTCAAAAGTCTTCCATGCCCACCATATATATATATATATATATATATATATATATATATATATATATATATATATTACACAATTGCTTCTATCGCCTAAGCGAGGTAGCGTTAGGGACAGACGAGGAACGACCCCTCGTACATACATGGTCTCTCCAGTTGTCATGTATAATGAAACGAAAACAGAACCTACCATCCACAGCTGAGCTCCACACACTAATCCCTGTTTTAATTCGTCCACTTCATATATTCTGTTTCATCTCATGGACAGCACGTCGCCCCCAGCATATCACTGCGATCCAATTTATTCTATCCCATACACGCCCCTAACTCTCTTGAGTAATCAGACCTCGATACCTCGTAGCCTTTTTCATTCCCCCTTCCATCTTCTTGGTCTCCCCTACCCCTTCGTTCTCCTTCATCTGACACACAGATCTAAATCAATCTCACTTCACTCATCCTCTTCACATGTCCGAACCATTTTAAGAGACCACGATCACCTCTGACTCTATCAGACTGCACTATCTACTACACCTATCGATTATACCACTCTATCAGACTGCACTATCTACTACAACTATCTATTATACGAAACTATAAGACTGCACTATCTACTACACCTGTCGATTATACTATTCTATCAGACTGCACTTTCTACTAGACCTACCTTTTATACTGATATTCTTTACACAATCCGCTCACTCCACACCAAGTACTGCCCTCAGGCATTTCATTTTCAATGCGCGCACCCTCTTCCGTCCTCATGCATTCAGGGCCAAAGACCCGCATCCATACAATACCGTCAGGACTGCGTCACCTTCAAACATACCGATCTTATTTGTAGCAGACACTGACCTCACCTCCCACACATTCTTCAACACACCCACGTCCTTTGCACCTCTCTTTCACCCTGCGAATCACCTCAGTCCATACTCCAGTGCTACATGTCCCTGTCCTCCTGGCTATGTATACCGCATAGCAGCTGATCCTCAGCTGACGCGAAAAACACTCCGTGCTGAGCCCACAGCTGAACCACACAGTTACCCAGGATATTCAGTTCTTCCCTTCAACAGCTGCAGAAGCTCTTACGGAGAGAGAGAGAGAGAGAGAGAGAGAGAGAGAGAGAGAGAGAGAGAGAGAGAGAGAGAGAGAGAGAGAGAGAGAGAGGAGAGAGAGAGAGAGAGCGAGAGAGAGAGAGGAGAGAGAGAGAGAGAGAGAGAGAGAGAGAGAGAGAGAGAGAGAGAGAGAGAGAGAGAGAGAGAGAGAGAGAGAGAGAGAGAGAGAGAGATCCGTTAGAACATCTGAAGAGACGATACTGATGCAGTAATAAGGATAAATTCAAAAAAATGGCATTAACCCTGAGAGTGATGTGGCACTCGTGGGAAACGAAGGTAGAAAGAAAAAGGAAACAAGTTACATCAAAGTCGGAAAAAAGAACTCAGGAATCAGGGTGAGAACGACCACTGTTGGGAAGTACAGGTGAAGGCCTACCAACCTGACCGCCGTCCCTCTTATGGTAATGTATTCCATCGCACCGGGACACCAGCCTCACTACAAGGACGTAAAATGAAAGCTGATTTTCTTTTTCTCCGTCGGTTTATTCTGTGAGGCGATGTTGGACAG
The DNA here is from genome assembly GCF_036320965.1 of Panulirus ornatus. Taxonomy (NCBI): domain Eukaryota; kingdom Metazoa; phylum Arthropoda; class Malacostraca; order Decapoda; family Palinuridae; genus Panulirus; species Panulirus ornatus. Next base: position 27,389,412 of record NC_092240.1, read on the forward strand.
ACAATGGTTGTACGAGAAGTTTGATCAAGTTTGCACTTGTTTGTTACATTCATGGTAATCTACGTCAGGAGGGAGGAGGGGGAAAAAAGGCCAGAAATGAGAGAGGGAGCAAAAGAAAAATATGTACAGAGAGAGAGAGAGAGAGAGAGAGAGAGAGAGAGAGAGAGAGAGAGAGAGAGAGAGAGAGAGAGAGGTCTGCAATACTTGCGAGACTTAAACACTGCCAAAGGTGCCACCAGCCACAGCCTGGAATGTGTTGGCTGACCTGTGGAACGCACTGCTTTCCGCTCATGCTTTCCTCTCTCTCTCTCTCTCTCTCTCTCTCTCTCTCTCTCTCTCTCTCTCTCTCTCTCTCTCTCTCTCTCTCTCTCTCTCTTTCTCTTCTAAACCTACGTGGTTCAATACCACTTTATACCTCTAATGACGTACTACCTACACATAGAAACCCATGATTAAATTTCTCCACTTAATCTGCTCTTGTATTACTGTCCTCTGATGTGTCTGCCGCTTCGTTCATCTTCCACGCTGGCACAAAATACGCCTTGATACTGTTTACATATTCATCCACCACCTGTATTATCACGTGTTTCATAATCTGATCCCCATGTTAGGTCACCTCATCTTCCTTAGAAACTCTTTGTTTATCTCTGACGCTACTTCGTGAAGGTGGGAAAGGCGAGCAATTACAAAATGTTCCTCACTTAATGTGTGGTTCATCTACTGATATTGTAAACGTACACTGTCTTTTGTCACCATTTTCACAAACGATAAACACTCGTACACAATATCTCCTATATACATATATATATATATATATATATATATATATATATATATATATATATATATATATATATATATATATATATATATTATATATATAATATTTAACTTGGGATTAACTTTCACAAAAAGTCTTGGCGTTAAATAGAAGCTAAGGCTGCACTACTTCCAGCAGCAAGAAATGCAGACGCCCTTGGAGCAAGAAGGTTTTTTTTTTTTTTTTGAGAAAACTGAACTCCCAGTGATACAAACCAGCAGTGCAAACTAGAGCAGGAGGAGTCCGGTAACACCTACATATAAGTGGTTCCCCATTTTCTTTTTCTTCCCCTTCCGATGTGTATACCGTCTTCGTCTGCTGCACCTCCTCACTCAACCTCTCCACTTCTCTCTTAACTTATCATTTATCATTCGATCAACCTCCCTCACTCCTCATATTGTTCTTAGACAATTCATTCTCCACACATCCACCCTCTTCTGTACTATTTCACCTGAGGTCCTCACCTCGCACCCACACAACATCGTCGAGACCAAAGCAACATCAGAAATATCCAAGTCTACCGTCATATATAGTGTCACCTCTCTTTCCACACGCCCCGCAGCGTATCTTGGACTATAGTCCCCCACCCACACCCACCCACCCGCCCTACGGCTTCTTTCAGCTTCCATGGTTCCACCCGCTGCTTTGTCCACTTCCAGGTATTGAAAACACCCCACTTCAATTGACTCCTCCATATACTCTCATAAATTCAGACACTAACTTCTCCAGCGTATGTCGAGTCTGCCACCACAGCTGCATCATCAGCAAACAGCAGATGACTTTCCTCTTTAACCACCCCCGCGAACTCGAACGGACTGCATACATGCCCCTGTCGCCAAGACCCCTCACATTAACGTGCCCCATCACCACATCCATAAGCAGATTAAACAGCCACGGTGACATCGCACACACAGTTGGCGCAAATCCTCCTTCACCTGGAACCACTCACTGTCCTCCCTTCCTACTCAACACACACACGCCTAACACTCCTGACAAAGACGCCTTGCTGCTTTCCTCCCACACCACGGATTCTTAACACCATCCCAAAAAAAGTATCGCTATCTTCCCAATCAAAAGCTTTCTCCAGATCCATAAATGCCACGTGAAAAGAAAAAACGAATCCTTCTGTGTCTCTAAGTATTTCTCAAAAAGATTCAAAGCAAAAACCTGACTCACACGTTCTCTACTGCTGCTAAAGCTCCACTCATCCATCCCGACTTGATGCTCTGTGTACGCCACCATCTTCTGAATCACCATTCTCCCACACAGATACACTCACTAGATTAATACGTCTGTAATCTGAACATTTCCTTTTGTCCCGCTTCCTTTTATACAATGGCACTATACAGGCATTCCGCCAATCCTCAGGCACCTCACCATGATCCACACATGCTCTGAGAATCCCAAATTAATCAATGAACAAAAACAATTACTTTTTCTCTTTAAGAAATTCACCTGCAATCTCCTCCACTCCAACCGCTTGGCCACATCATCCCATGGGACGGAGGAGAAAGACATCTACCCACGCATCTACTGCGACTAAGAACGGCGGGAGTGGGAGTCCGGAAATCCTCCCCTCCTGTATCATTACTTACCAAAACTAAAGATAGTGGAAGGAACTATGAGGTGGTTCTTCGGAGGCTCAGTCATCTTTTGCTAATGCTACCTCAACGAGGAAGGAAAACAATATCGATATACATACATATATATACATATATATATATATATATATATATATATATATATATATATATATATATATGTATATATATATATATATATATATATATATATATATATGTATATATATATATATGTATATATATATATATATATACATATATATATATATATATATATATATATATATATATATATATATATATATATATATATATATATATATATATGTATATATATATATATATATACATATATATATATATACATATATATATATATATATATATATATATATATATATATATATATATATATATATATATATATATATATATATATATATATATCATTTGTTATAATGAAGAGAAGAACCTGCATATCATAGACTTTAGTTGTAGTGCTGTGGGGACTCGACCCTACAACGCAGAGCACCTAGTTGTATCGTGTCCTGCAAATCATAGAATACCAATATCTTACGGTGGCTACTTGAACCTAAGCAGCTTAGAATCGACCTAATGTGGTGAGGATTCGTACCTACGCGTTCCAGAACCCTTGCGAGGACACAAACCCTCACATCTTAGAACCTGTAATTGGTGGCGGACACCTGACCCAGCACCCCATAACGTTCAACTATTTTCGTAATCGGGGATTCCATTCCTTGTTCAGGTGATGCCGTTCCTTGTAAAGGGGATTCCATTCCTCGTAACGGGGATTCCACTCCTTACGAGACACTTCTTGCGTCACGCAACAAGATAACGAGCGTCTGGACCTCTCACTGGCAGACACTTGGCCCAGATGTTCTCGTGAAGAACACCTTATTGTATGAATCACAATAACATTAGCAACGGCAACAACAGCTGCAGCAGATGTTCACTTCCTGGCAATGGCCACTTGGCTGTGGAGGCCATTTACGTAATGAGTGTAATAAGTAAAGTCCGGGCACTGGCTACCATCCGGGAGGAGGAGTCTTCAGTGTTATCTGCCACGTTGAATGATGTCTTCCTGGTTCCCTGAGCCTTCTCTCATCCTGAGAATATTTCACAAGAGAACTCTCGCTCGTCCATGCATACAGCTCGCCATAACACCAACCAAATGCAAATGAACTGAATGAAACATATCAATCAGTCCATCCAACCTTGACTCATCACCAAGCTGTACTATGGATTGTCTTTTCGTACGAGCTAAAACTGTGCCGTTTCAAAGTACTTCCTCGAGAAATTCCCCTTTTTCTTCTTCTCTCACGACCGAATGACCACCACTCATACAGAGACGGACCACAGTCCATCCACTGAGAGAGGACCTGCTCCTGCCAGGGGGGGAAGGAAGGCGGCCAAGCGTTCGGTGCGACACCTGGAATTCTTGATGGCGCTCTTTCAGTACCTCCCGCTCCCAGGCCTCACGCTCACAACAACCCTGCCCTCGCTAAGTTGCGTCGGAGTCCGGCACGCCTCAGGGACCGTGAAGCTTCTTTCTTTTGGTCTTAGTTCTTGCTGATTTCCATCAATTTGGTTAATGTATCCAGTTTCTTATTCCCAGCGACTCTGACACAGCCAGTGAACACAGAGGCACGACTCTCTCTGGCATTCAGTGACCTACGTAATGACGGACGCTTTGCTCTGCTCATGTTTAGCTCGTGAGCTTCTGCAGTGGAAAATGATATGATCGAAGTGGTGACGTAAGACCGGAGATATACTGGTCCAGAGTGTGGGCTGTGTGTGTCTTGCTAAGGCTTCACCACTTGTTGATGCTTCTTGCCACAAACCATCTTCGTCTTCCGAGGCGAGTGTTGTTGACACGAAAGACCCTCATTCCTACTGTATGTTAACAGGTTTCTCTTGTCGGACCAGAGCTGTGGCGTCTCGCTGTTTTGATTCGGGCCATTGTTGAGGCTCCTTTTTCACTTGAATCTAGGCTAAAACGTTTACAAAGAGAGTGTGTTTCATTCTCCAAGTGGCTGGGTACAAGGTGAACTGTGAGAGGGAGATTGTTTCTGTATGTACCGTGTCCTTTTTCTCGTGTTGGCCGTCCCACACAAGTCTTGTCTCCACTGTGTTCACTTGGTCACTGGAGCCAAGCGTCCACTCGGGTAGATTCACCCACTCTATATGCCTTCATTCTTACTTTGATTTCCAGCTTTCGGCACATTTTTCCTCCAACATGCTAGAGACGTCTGATTCGAACCCTTACGAGTCATGTCAAACTCACCTCCACTTTCTTCTGGGGAATCTGACCCGACCCTTAATGGTCAGTTCGAAAACCTGTGGTGTTGGAGTACAATAGATAAGAGTGTGGTAAAGATGAGGGTGTAGTAAAGATGAGGGTGTGGTGAAAGTGAGGGTGTAGTGAATACGAAGGTGCTAATATGGCATGCCAAGCAAAGGCCAGGTGTCAAGGGGTAGTGAATATAATATAATATAACCTAACCTAACCTAACCTAACCTAACCTACCAAAAGTTTAGTGAAAAAGCATTTTTCCTGACCTGTTACTGCCGGGCCATATGCATCTTCACTAAACCACGACCTTTGACCTGAGAAAGGTCAATGGTGTCGAGGGTGATGTGAATACAAGGAAACAATATACCTTTCGGTTAACTTTTAAGGGTCAGGTCGTTAAACATAATCATCATCATCATCACTAAGCAGCAGTGACAACGTCATCATCATCATCACTAAGCAGCAGTGACATCATCATCAGGAGCAGCAGTGACAACCTCATCATCATCATCTTCATCATCATCATCATCATCTTCATCATCATCATCACTACAGCAGTGACAACCTCATCATCATCAACATCATCATCATCATCACCACTAGCAGCAGTGACAACCTCATCATCAACATCATCATCATCATCTTCATCATCATCATCAATCACTAGCAGCAGTGACAACCTCATCATCATCACTAGCAGCAGTGGACAACCTCATCATCATCACTAAGCAGCAGTGACAACCTATCATCATCATCATCACTAGCAGCAGTGACATCATCATCATCAACATCATCATCATCACTAAGCAGCAGTGACAACGACATCATCATCATCATCAACACTAGCAGCAGTGACCAACCTCATCATCATCAACACTAGCAGCAGTGACAACCCCATCATCATCATCATCATCATCAATCACTAGCAGCAGTGACATCATCATCAGGAGCAGCAGTGACAACGTCATCATCATCATCACCACTAGCAGCAGTGACACCTCATCATCATCAACACTAGCAGCAGTGACAACGTCATCATCATCATCAGGAGCAGCAGTGACAACATCATCATCATCACTACAGCAGTGACAACCCCATCATCATCATCACTAGCACAGTGACAACCTCATCATCATCACTAAGCAGCAGTGACAACCCATCATCATCATCACTAAGCAGCAGTGACAACGTCATCATCATCATCAGGAGCAGCAGTGACAACCCCATCATCATCATCACTAGCACAGTGACAACCTCATCATCATCACTAGGCAGCAGTGACAACCCCATCATCATCATCAGGAGCAGCAGTGACAACGTCATCATCATCATCACTAGCAGCAGTGACAACATCATCATCATCACTAGGCAGCAGTGACAACCTATCATCATCATCATCATCATCACCACTAGCAGCAGTGACATCATCATCATCATTATCACTAGCAGCAGTGGACAACCTCATCATCATCCATCATCATCATCATCAACATCATCACTAGCAGCAGTGACATCATCATCAGGAGCAGCAGTGACAACCTCATCATCATCACTAGCAGCAGTGACAACCTCATCATCATCATCATCATCATCATCATCATCAGGAGCAGCAGTGACAACCTCATCATCATCATCACTAGCAGCAGTGACAACTTCATCATCATCATCATCATCATCACTAGCAGCAGTGACAACCTCATCATCATCATCATCATCATCATCATCACTAGCAGCAGTGACAACGACATCATCATCATCATCACTAGCAGCAGTGACATCATCATCATCATCATCATCATCACTAGCAGCAGTGACATCATCATCATCATCACTAGCAGCAGTGACATCATCATCATCATCATCATCATCACTAGCAGCAGTGACAACGTCATCATCATCATCATCACTAGCAGCAGTGACATCATCATCATCATCATCATCACTAGCAGCAGTGACATCATCATCATCATCATCATTATCACTAGCAGCAGTGACATCATCATCATCATCATCATCATCATCACTAGCAGCAGTGACATCATCATCATCATCATCATCATTATCACTAGCAGCAGTGACAACCTCATCATCATCATCACTAGCAGCAGTGACAACGTCATCATCATCATCACCACTAGCAGCAGTGACAACCTCATCATCATCATCACTAGCAGCAGTGACAACCTCATCATCATCATCACTAGCAGCAGTGACAACCTCATCATCATCATCACTAGCAGCAGTGACAACCTCATCATCATCATCACTAGCAGCAGTGACAACCTCATCATCATCATCACTAGCAGCAGTGACATCATCATCAGGAGCGGCAGGTATGTGTTGAGGGCACCTGCTGGCACGTAGTCTGGGAGAGTGGGGTGAGCGGGAGGGCGAGGGCATGCACGAGGCATCAGACTGCGGAGGAACAGTGTGGTTTCAGGAGTAGCAGACGATGTGTGGATCGGGTGTGTGATATGAAGAATGTGTGTAACAAATACCTAAAGAAACCAAAGGATTGGCTGTGGGGTAATCATGGAGATAGCATATGACAGGGTTGATAAAGGTGCTCTACGGGAGGTGTTACGAATGTAAGGTACGGAAGAGATGCTAGGGGAAGTGAGGAGTTTTTGTCAACAGACTGTGTGCGAGTAGGTAGAGAGGAGAGTGAGTGGTTCCATGTAAAGGATGGTCTGCGGCAGGGTTGTGTGATGTCACCCTGGCTGCTTAATTTGTTGATGGATGAGGTGGTGTGGGAGGTAAATGCAAGGGTCTTAGAGATAAAGAGGTAGGTATGCAGACTTGTATGGGGTGAAGGGGGGGGGGCTGGGAAGTGAGTTAGACGATGTTTACTGATGACACATCACTAGTGGGAGATTCGAGTGAGAATATGTAGTTCACGTACAAGCCTGGAAGAGTGTGTGAAAGAAGAAAGTTCAGAGGGATTATGAATCAAACTTGACCATCAGGTTCAGCAGCGCAAAAAAAAGACGAAGTTAGTTGGGGTGTGAGTTTGAATGGAGAAAGCTTGGAGGAAGTGAAGTGTTTTAGTTACCCGGGAGTGGACATGGTAGCAAATGGACCCACAGAAGCAGAGGTGAGTTATAAGGTGGGTGAGGGGGGGTGAAGATTCTGGGAAATTGATGTGTGGAAAGATTGGTCACTATCTGGATGGGCGAAAATGGATATGTGTGCAGGTATAGGATCCCCAGCGACATTGTATGGATGCGAGGCACTGCCTATAGATGAGGATTGTACGCAACAAGGTGAATGCGTTGGGAAAGAATTGTCTGAGGACAATACGTGGTGTGAGGAGGGTTGATCGAGTAAGGGTAAGAGAAAGGTGTGGTAACAAGAAGAGCGTGGTTAAGAGAGCTTACAAGAATACGTTGAAATGGTTAAGACATGGAGAAAATGAGTGATGGGAAAATGTGTCTAATATGGAGGTAACAAGAAGAATGGAGAGGCACGGGATGGAGAGAGATGCGGAATACATAGGGTGGACGAGCTGTCAATGGACTGAACCAGGGCATGTGGAGCAATCACGAGAAGCCACAGAAACGTATGTAGGGTCTGGGTGCGGACAGGGGACTATGGTTTTGGTACATTACACACGACAGCTAGAGACTGAATGTGAGGCCTTTTCTTCGTCTGTTCCAAGCACTACATGGTTACCGTGGGACCAAACATGAGGGAAACAAGATAGATAAAGGATTATCTTTGTCTTACGAAACAAGTTATCATCCTCAAACCATCATAAGAACAGACTTCCAGGATGATTTGGAACATGACAAAGTAGAACATAATAACATTTATGAACACAGTTGACAAGTGTATAGGAAGGAGCCTGAGGGTTGAGAGCCGACATGAGATCCTTGACAACATGACTGGTGACACATATGAACAAGAGTGAAACAACGCAATCTAAACCCAAGCTGATCATCATGGAACCAGCTGTAGGCTGACCTTTGTAGTGCAGATGACCAGATGGCAGACGAAGTTCATTTGGACGACAGGTAAGTTGTAGATACCGTCCAAAGTAGCTGTGTGTGTCTGTGTGTGTGTGTGTGTGTGTGTGTGTGTGTGTGTGTGTGTGTGTGTGTAGAAGAGAAGTAGAGCAAAATGTAAACAAGGTTAAGGAATTACTACCAAATTTTGAGCTCGTGTGTCACGTGGGCTCAACTTTTATATTAATCATTTCCATATTCTGAGTTGTTATGTTATAACACCTCTTGGACACGACTATAGTTATGACTTGCCATGACGGCACGACCCTTGAGCACGACGGTACGACCCTTGAGCACGACGGTGCGACCCTTGAGCACGACGGCACGACTCTTGAGCACGACGGTACGACCCTTGAGAACGACGGTACGATCCTTGAGAACGACAGTACGACCCTTGAGCAAAACGGTACAACCCTTGAGCACGACGGTACGATCCTTGAGCACGACGGTACGACCCTTGAGCACGACGATACGATCCTTGAGCACAACGGTACGACCCTTAGCACGACGGTACGATCCTTGAGCACGACGGTACGATCCTTGAGCACGACGGTACGACCCTTGAGCACAACGGTATGACCCTTGAGCACGACGGTACGATCCTTGAGCACGACGGTACGATCCTTGAGCACGACGGTACGATCCTTGAGCACAACGGTACGACCCTTGAGCACGACGGTACGATCCTTGAGCACGACGGTACGATCCTTGAGCACAACGGTACGACCCTTAAGCACGACGGTACGACCCTTAAGCACGACGGTACGACCCTTGAGCACAACGGTACGACCCTAGGATAAGATGTTTCTGGCATTTGAGCATCATACCCAAGAGCGTGTTGTAACAATCTGTTCAAGAGTCGTACCGTCGTGCAGGAGGGTCGTCCCGTCGTGCTGGAGTGTCATCCCGTCGTGCTGGAGGGTCGTCCCGTCGTGCTGGAGTGTCATCCCGTCGTGCTGGAGGGTCGTCCCGTCGTGCTGCAGGGTCGACTCGTCGTGCTGGAGGGTCGTCCCGTCGTGCTGTAGGGTCGTCCCGTCGTGCTGGAGTGTCATCCCGTCGTGCCGGAGGGTCGTCCCGTCGTGCTGGAGTGTCATCCCGTCGTACTGGAGTGTCATCCCGTCGTACTGGAGTGTCATCCCGTCGTGCTGTAGGGTCGTCCCGTCGTACTGGAGTGTCATCCCGTCGTGCTGGAGGGTCGTCCCGTCGTGCTGGAGTGTCATCCCGTCGTACTGGAGTGTCGTCCCGTCATGCTGGAGTGTCATCCCGTCGTACTGGAGTGTCGTCCCGTCGTGCTGGAGGGTCGTCCCGTCATGCTGGAGTGTCATCCCGTCGTACTGGAGTGTCGTCCCGTCATGCTGGAGTGTCATCCCGTCGTACTGGAGTGTCGTCCCGTCGTGCTGGAGTGTCGTCCCGTCGTGCTGCAGGGTCGTCCCGTCGTGTTCAAGAGGTCGTCCCGTCGTGCTGGAGGGTCGTCCCGTCATGCTGGAGTGTCGTCCCGTCGTGCTTGAGTGTCGTACCGTCGTGCTGGAGGGTCGTCCCGTCGTGCTGGAGGGTCGTCCCGTCGTGCTGGAGGGTCGTCCCGTCATGCTGGAGTGTCGTCCCGTCGTGCTGGAGTGTCGTCCCGTCATGCTGGAGTGTCGTCCCGTCGTGCTGGAGTGTCGTCCCGTCATGCTGGAGTGTCGTCCCGTCGTGCTGGAGGGTCGTCCCGTCATGCTGGAGTGTCGTCCCGTCGTGCTGGAGGGTCGTCCCGTCATGCTGGAGTGTCGTCCCGTCGTGCTGAAGGGTCGTCCCGTCGTGCTGGAGGGTCGTCCCGTCGTGCTGGAGGGTCGTCCCGTCGTGTTCAAGACGTCGTCTCCTCTTGCCCGAGGGGTTAGAATACCGAGTCTACATAACAGTTGCTAAGGAACTCCACAACATGCATCGATCAACACACCGGAGCCTCCGTATCTACAACCCGTCCACAACACATCACAACGGTCTTAGTCCCTGCCTTCAGTCTCCTGCCTTCTTCTTTCATTTCTTAGGGTTCAGATCTCGTACTTCATTCACGGGATAGTCCTGTACTGCATCCGTAATGAATACAAAATGATAGACATACATATTAATGATTCAGACACAAAAGAAACTCTCTCTCTCTCTCTCTCTCTCTCTCTCTCTCTCTCTCTAACATTTCAACCTGCAGTTCCTTAATTATTTCATTCCGGGATCCATGTGAACTATTAATTACTGGGGAACATTGTATCATTATCCCTCATTCCGGCACGGGAAAATCTGTGATGATTTTGAAATACTCGACAATTCTTCTTTTGAAAATTTTAGTGTGCGTGTATAATTACTATTTGTGATTACTATACGTATGTTACTTCTATGTATGTATGTATGTATGCACACACACACACACACACACACACACACACACACACACACACACACACACACACACACACACACACCGTAACCTAAGCCATATATCCATTTTATCGACCAGCTCCTGGGGAAAGATGAACAGCTGGGCGGACTGTGGATCGTCTGCCTCGACCAGGGTTCGATCCCAGGCGGATCTGAATCACAGGCGGCCCGTATGTGCCTGACGATCAGTAACGCTAACCGCTACACCGCAGAGGTGTGTGTGTGTGTGTGTGTGTGTGTGTGTGTGTGTGTGTGTGTGTGTGTGTGTGTGTGACAAACACTTAAATAGAGTATGGTGAATTCAAATGATCTTTGATGATCTCGTCATTAATCTCGTCATCAATGACCCTCAATGGCTTTCAAGGCAATATAGTATGTCTAAACCTTGTTACAACGGCTCATTCAACGGTAAACAAAGCTAATTATCCAACAGGTTGAAATGATCCTTCTGGCAAATTGGTTAATGATCAGTTCTCCTTAACACTGTAATCAGATCTCAATCCTAAATCACAGTCTTCAGGATGAGTGTTCAAACTATTATGTCTCTCACCATTTTCCTAGTGAGAGTCTCTGTCATAGAGACATGGAAATATCATGTTCTGTGTTCAAACTGGTACATGAGAGAGAGTATTGCAACAAGACGGGGGAATACACCGGCATATATGCGAAGAAAATGCCACACGAATCTACCCAAAGGTATATATATATATATATATATATATATATATATATATATATATATATGCTCTGTGGTATGACTATATGGAATGAAGGAATGAGAAGGTGTATGAGATGTGGATTGGGCATATGGAAAGAATGCAACCAACTTAAAGGGGTTGGTATGAGAAGAGATTCACCTGTGATATGGCTTTCTCAGGGTACCATCATACTCAAGGACAGGAGTATTGTCAACATCAGTGCCTATGTGCCAGATCTGCCCCCACCCACAGGGAGGTGGGTTGGATACTCTCGTATCTTCCTATAGATGTGCTGGTACACTCCACCAGGGCTGCCTTAATAGATGGTTGGAAGTAAAACGGTGTAAAAAAGCTCCAGCTTATGTGTTGTGAGACTCAGTTGCACAGGCACAAACAGTTTAGACTACACCATTAGCAACTATCAGAAGTGGTAGAGGATGTGTGGATCAGGTGTTTGCTTTAAAGAATGTATGTCAGAAATACTTAGAAAAGCAAATGGATTTTTATGTAGCATTTATGAATCTGGAGAAGGCATATGATAGAGTTGATAGAGATGCTTTGTGGAAGGTATTAAGAGTATATGTTGTGGGAGGCAAGTTGTTAGAAGCAGTGAAAAGTTTTTATCGAGGATGTAAGGCATGTGTACGTGTAGGAAGAGAGGAAAGTGATTGGTTCTCGGTGAATGTAGGTTTGCGGCAGGGGTGTGTGATGTCTCCATGGTTGTTTAATGTTTATGGATGGGGTTATTAGGGAGGTGAATGCAAGAGTTTTGGAAAGAGGGGCAAGTATGCAGTCTGTTGTGGATAAGAGAGCTTGGGAAGTGAGTCAGTTGTTGTTTGCTGATGATACAACGCTGGTGGCCGATTCATGTGAGAAACTGCAGAAGCTGGTGACTGAGTTTGGTAAATTGTGTGAAAGAAGAAAGTTAAGAGTAAATGTGAATAAGAGCAAAGTTATTAGGTACAGTAGGGTTGAGGGTCAAGTCAATTGGGAGGTGTTTGAATGGAGAAAAACTGGAGGAAGTAAAGTGTTTTAGATATCTGGGAGTGGATCTGGCAGCGGATGGAACCGTGGAAGCGGAAGTGAATCATAGGGTGGGGGAGGGGGCGAAAATTCTGGGAGCCTTGAAGAATGTTTGGAAGTTGAGAACATTATCTCAGAAAGCAAAAATGGGTATGTTTGAAGGAATAGTGGTTCCAACATTGTTGTATGGTTGCGGGGCGTGGGCTATGGATAGAGTTGTACGCAGGAGGGTGGATGTGCTGGAAATGAGATGTTTGAGGACAATATATGGTGTGAGGTGGTTTGATCGAGTAAGTAATGTAAGGGTAAGAGAGATGTGTGGAAATAAAAAGAGTGTGGTTGAGAGAGCAGAAGAGGGTGTTTTGAAATGGTTTGGTCACATGGAGAGAATGAGTGAGGAAAGATTGACCTAGAGGATATATGTGTCAGAGGTGGAGGGAATGAGGAGAAGTGGGAGAGGAAATTGGAGGTGGAAAGATGGAGTGAAAAAGATTTTGAGTGATCGGGGCCTGAACATGCAGGAGGGTGAAAGGCGTGCAAGGAATAGAGTGAATTGGAACGATGTGGTATACCGGGGTTGATGTGCTGTCAATGGATTGAACCAGGGCATGTGAAGCGTCTGGGGTAAACCATGGAAAGTTCAGTGGGGCCTGGATGTGGAAAGGGAGCTGTGGTTTCGGTGCATTATTACATGACAGCTAGAGACTGAGTGTGAACGAATGGGGCCTTTGTTGTCTTTTCCTAGCGCTATCTCGCACACATGAGGGGGTTGTTATTCCATGTGTGGCGAGGTGGCGATGGGAATAAATAAAGGCAGACAGTATGAATTATGTACATGTGTATATATGTATATGTCTGTGTGTGTATACATATGTGTACATTGAGATGTATAGGTATGTATATTTGCATGTGTGGACGTGTATGTATATACCTGTGTATGTGGGTGGGTTGGGCCATTCTTTCGTCTGTTTCCTTGCGCTACCTCGCTAACGCGGGAGACAGCGACAAAGCAGAATGAATAAATAAATATAAAATAATATCCCTGGGGATAGGGGAGCAAGAATACTTCCCACGTATTCCCTGCGTGTCGTAGAAGGCGACTAAAAGGGGAGGGAGCGGGGGGCTGGAAATCCTCCCCTCTCTTTTTTTTTTTTTTTTTAATTTTCCAAAAGAAGGAACAGAGAATTGGGCCAGGTGAGGGTAGTCCCTCAAACGCCCAGTCCTCTGTTCTTAACGCTACCTCGCTAATGCGGGAAATGGCGAATAGTTTGAAAGAAAAAAGAATATATATATATATATATATATATATATATATATATATATATATATATATATATATATATATATATATATATGAGATATATATGGGGATAGGGGAGAAAGAATACTTCCCACGTATTTCCTGCGTGTCGTAGAAGGTGACTAAAGGGGAAGGGAGCGGGTGGCTGGAAATCCTCCCCTCTCGTTTTTTTTTTTTTTTTTTCCAAAAGAAGGAACAGAGAAGGGGGCCAGATGAGGATATTCCCTCAAAGGCCCAGTCCTCTGTTCGTAACGCTGCCTCGCTAACTCGGGAAACGGCGAACAGTATGAAAAAAAAAAAAAATATATACATATATATATATATATATATATATATATATATATATATATATATATATATATATATATATATATAATATATATATATATATATATATATATATATATATATATATATATATATATATATATATATATATATATTACGCGTCTGCTGGAGATGTGTAATGGAAGTCATGTATATTCAAGAAAAAGGGAAATCAAACAGCGTCTCAAGATATAGAAATATTCGGATGCTTTTCATGTAATTCATATATATATATATATATATATATATATATATATATACCGCGGGATGAAGTCACGCCGGGAGGTGAAGGAGACGCCCCACGCCCCACACCAGGACGTGGACGAGGAGATCGCCGCCATTGACCTGACCGACCCTGCAAGAACATGGTCACACCCATCGACAACGGTAACCTCCAGAAGACCGATTTCGACGATGAAGGCCTGCACTGTGGCTGAGAGATTGACTTGAGGAGGCAGAAGTGATATTGTGACTGTGATTGTGTCAGCGTCGCGTCGCCTCGCCGCAGTGTATCGAGACAGACTTCCCCAGAACTTTTAAAGGGGAAGTAAATGTTTATAGTTGTGTTAATGGAGTGATAGTTTTCATGCATGGTGTTTTTGACAAGAAAATAGTGAAGTTGGAGAAAAATGTAGCTTAGACATTGAAGCTTATTGATACAGTGGTGAAATTGATGAGAACTGCTATTGACGTTTGTGTGAATAAATTGTACATTTCCTTTTCCATAGCCAGAGGTTGAACCATTATGTGACATTCATTTTTTTCATTCATTTCAAGCTAAAAGTTTGTTTTATAAATTGTTTCTTACATTTTTCATATGTATATATATGTATGTGTGTGTGTGTGTGTGTGTATGTGCGTATGTATGTGTATGTGTGTGTGTGTGTATATGTATATATATATGTATATTATCCCTGGGGATAGGGGTGAAAGAATACTTCCCACGTATTCCTCGCGTGTCGTAGAAAGCGACTAGAGGGGACGGGAGCGGGGGGCCGGAAATCCTCCCCTCCTTGTATTAACTTTCTAAAATGGGAAACAGAAGAAGGAGTCACGCGGGGAGTGATCATCCTCCTCGAAGGCTCAGAGTGGGATGCCTAAATGTGTGTGGATGTAACCAAGATGTGAAAAAAGGAGAGATAGGTAGTATGTTTGAGGAAAGGAACCTGGATGTTTTGGCTCTGAGTGAAACGAAGCTCAAGGGTAAAGGGGAAGAGTGGTTTGGAAATGTCTGGGGAGTGAAGTCAGGGGTTAGTGAGAGGACAAGAGCAAGGGAAGGAGTAGCAATACTCCTGAAACAGGAGTTGTGGGAGTATGTGATAGAATGCAAGAAAGTAAATTCTCGATTAATATGGGTAAAACTGAAAGTTGATGGAGAGAGGTGGGTGATTATTGGTGCATATGCACCTGGGCATGAGAAGAAAGATCATGAGAGGCAAGTGTTTTGGGAGCAGCTAAATGAGTGTGTTAGCGGTTTTGATGCACGAGACCGGGTTATAGTGATGGGTGATTTGAATGCAAAGGTGAGTAATGTGGCAGTTGAGGGAATAATTGGTATGCATGGGGTGTTCAGTGTTGTAAATGGAAATGGTGAAGAGCTTGTAGATTTATGTGCTGAAAAAGGACTGATGATTGGGAATACCTGGTTTAAAAAGCGAGATATACATAAGTATACTTATGTAAGTAGGAGAGATGGCCAGAGAGCGTTATTGGATTACGTGTTAATTGACAGGCGCGCGAAAGAGAGACTTTTGGATGTTAATGTGCTGAGAGGTGCAACTGGAGGGATGTCTGATCATTATCTTGTGGAGGCTAAGGTGAAGATTAGTATGGGTTTTCAGAAAAGAGGAGTGTATGTTGGGGTGAAGAAGGTGGTGAGAGTAAGTGAGCTTGGGAAGGAGACCTGTGTGGGGAAGTACCAGGAGAGACTGTGTACAGAATGGAAAAAGGTGAGAACAATGGAAGTAAGGGGAGTGGGGGAGGAATGGGATGTATTTAGGGAATCAGTGATGGATTGCGCAAAAGATGCTTGTGGCATGAGAAGAGTGGGAGGTGGGCTGTTTAGAAAGGGTAGTGAGTGGTGGGATGAAGAAGTAAGAGTATTAGTGAAAGAGAAGAGAGAGGCATTTGGACGATTTTTGCAGGGAAAAAATGCAATTGAGTGGGAGAAGTATAAAAGAAAGAGACAGGAGGTCAAGAGAAAGGTGCAAGAGGTGAAAAAAAGGGCAAATGAGAGTTGGGGTGAGAGAGTATCATTAAATTTTAGGGAGAATAAAAAGATGTTCTGGAAGGAGGTAAATAGGGTGCGTAAGACAAGGGAGCAAATGGGAACTTCAGTGAAGGGCGCAAATGGGGAGGTGATAACAAGTAGCGGTGATGTGAGAAGGAGATGGAATGAGTATTTTGAAGGTTTGTTGAATGTGTCTGATGACAGAGTGGCAGATATAGGGTGTTTTGGTCGAGGTGGTGTGCAAAGTGAGAGGGTTAGGGAAAATGATTTGGTAAACAGAGAAGAGGTAGTAAAAGCTTTGCGGAAGATGAAAGCCGGCAAGGCAGCAGGTTTGGATGGTATTGCAGTGGAATTTATTAAAAAAGGGGGTGACTGTATTGTTGACTGGTTGGTAAGGTTATTTAATGTATGTATGACTCATGGTGAGGTGCCTGAGGATTGGCGGAATGCGTGCATAGTGCCATTGTACAAAGGCAAAGGGGATAAGAGTGAGTGCTCAAATTACAGAGGTATAAGTTTGTTGAGTATTCCTGGTAAATTATATGGGAGGGTATTGATCGAGAGGGTGAAGGCATGTACAGAGCATCAGATTGGGGAAGAGCAGTGCGGTTTCAGAAGTGGTAGAGGATGTGTGGATCAGGTGTTTGCTTTGAAGAATGTATGTGAGAAATACTTAGAAAAGCAAATGGATTTGTATGTAGCATTTATGGATCTGGAGAAGGCATATGATAGAGTTGATAGAGATGCTCTGTGGAAGGTATTAAGAATATATGGTGTGGGAGGCAAGTTGTTAGAAGCAGTGAAAAGTTTTTATCGAGGATGTAAGGCATGTGTACGTGTAGGAAGAGAGGAAAGTGATTGGTTCTCAGTGAATGTAGGTTTGCGGCAGGGGTGTGTGATGTCTCCATGGTTGTTTAATTTGTTTATGGATGGGGTTGTAAGGGAGGTAAATGCAAGAGTCCTGGAAAGAGGGGCAAGTATGAAGTCTGTTGGGGATGAGAGAGCTTGGGAAGTGAGTCAGTTGTTGTTCGCTGATGATACAGCGCTGGTGGCTGATTCATGTGAGAAACTGCAGAAGCTGGTGACTGAGTTTGGTAAAGTGTGTGGAAGAAGAAAGTTGAGAGTAAATGTGAATAAGAGCAAGGTTATTAGGTACAGTAGGGGTGAGGGTCAAGTCAATTGGGAGGTGAGTTTGAATGGAGAAAAACTGGAGGAAGTGAAGTGTTTTAGATATCTGGGAGTGGATCTGTCAGCAGATGGAACCATGGAAGCGGAAGTGGATCATAGGGTGGGGGAGGGGGCGAAAATTTTGGGAGCCTTGAAAAATGTGTGGAAGTCGAGAACATTATCTCGGAAAGCGAAAATGGGTATGTTTGAGGGAATAGTGGTTCCAACAATGTTGTATGGTTGCGAGGCGTGGGCTATGGATAGAGATGTGCGCAGGAGGATGGATGTGCTGGAAATGAGATGTTTGAGGACAATGTGTGGTGTGAGGTGGTTTGATCGAGTAAGTAACGTAAGGGTAAGAGAGATGTGTGGAAATAAAAAGAGCGTGGTTGAGAGAGCAGAAGAGGGTGTTTTGAAATGGTTTGGGCACATGGAGAGAATGAGTGAGGAGAGATTGACCAAGAGGATATATGTGTCGGAGGTGGAGGGAACGAGGAGAAGAGGGAGACCAAATTGGAGGTGGAAAGATGGAGTGAAAAAGATTTTGTGTGATCGGGGCCTGAACATGCAGGAGGGTGAAAGGAGGGCAAGGAATAGAGTGAATTGGAGTCATGTGGTATACAGGGGTTGACGTGCTGTCAGTGGATTGAATCAAGGCATGTGAAGCGTCTGGGGTAAACCATGGAAAGCTGTGTAGGTATGTATATTTGCGTGTGTGGACGTGTGTATGTACATGTGTATGGGGGGGTTGGGGGTTGGGCCATTTCTTTCGTCTGTTTCCTTGCGCTACCTCGCAAACGCGGGAGACAGCGACAAAGTACAAAAAAAAAAAAAAAAAAAAAATATATATACATATATATATATTACGCGTGATCAAGATATTCCTATGAGTCCACGGGGAAAATGAAACACGATAAGTTCCCAAGTGCACTTTCGTGTATTAATCACATCATCAGGGGAGACACAAGAGAGAAATATATGTCAGTTGATGTACATCGAAGAGACGAAGCTAGGATGCCATGTGGTAAACATGTGATTATCCAAAACATGTTCTGGACAATCCTCGAATGTTCACGCTAAAACACGTTTTCCCTGATCTTCACCAACATGGCCTTACCCCGTAACATGGGAGAGATCATAATGCCTCGAATTAGGCTCAGACACTCTTATTATGTCCCTTGCCATTGTACTACCGCTGTGAAAGAGAATCAATTAATATCCAAAGCTATTAGACTTGTAAACTGATACCGTATCCCCATAATTTATTAATATATATATAGTCTTTACCGTTAATATAATCACCATTATCATTGTGTTCAACCCTGACACTCTTTTTTTTATATCACTAGCATCCTGAGCATTAACAGCCATGGCCTTATAAATAGTTGTAATTACGACAAAGATTAATAACTGCAGTGTTATTTTTTCAGGATTAATCCCGACCACAGGCTATAATATACTGTGAATAAATAAACACCTCCAAGACCGTGGATTCAACAACCTGACCTTTCAAGATGGCTTGTAATTGTACGCTAACATTTTCTGGCCTTAATATAGCTCTTACCCCCGCCCTATGTTGTTCATAACTCGGGATTACTCTCTGGTGACGGCGTTGCTCTGCCTCCCTCGCTGGCCCACTATTGTTCTGGCTGGACGGGCGTGATTGGCCGGCGTAAACTACCCCCGTATCGCTGACGGGAGGAGGAGGGAGGGGGGGCGATTATATCAACGTCCTACGACCACAGCGTTTAACCTGAGCGGATGTAATGAACGACGTAAGGCCGTACGCACCGGGAATGACCGCTTGGTAACACGCAACTCCCGCCCTTGTGATGCAAAACGCTCAAATGCGCTTTGGTAATTACACACACACACACACACACACACACACACACAGAGGCGTGAGTGGTCGTGGTTGCCACAACCCTCCCTGCGTTTATTTCAAGTGATTGCTCAACGAAGGCGACCATATGGCTCTCGCTAAGAAGCCGAGATACAGAGGGAGGTAAATCTTGTGTAGCTGGTGGAGTCTGTAATCTTCGGCCCAAAGAGAGACTGTTCAATGTAAACTGGGGAAATGAAGTCAAGACACACAGATGTCGTTGGCTTGCGCTGCGTCGGAATGGAGTCCACCTGACCCAAGATGAGAAGCATAGGGTCACATCTCGATGAAACTGACGGAAAAGGAGATATGAAAGCGGACGTAGAGGTAAAGGCTGGGTATCTTACCCTGACGGTCTGACTTTACACACGGCTAGACTAGGATGCTGCAGATGGCAATGCAAGAGATTTGTACACAAGACTTGATACAATGGATGAGAATAACTACATTTACTGGAGAGTTAAGGCTCCCAACGCCGGTAGTGAAGTTCTGGAAGATGCTTACTGAGAGAACAGGAGTGACGATCACATGAGAAGATTGAGGTAGGAGGAGACACGATCAACCCTCACATTAGCCAACACTGCAAATGGGAAGGGGGCTAGAGAGTCACTGAAGGGTGTGTGGTGCCGGCTCAAAATGGAAGTCGCAATGTTTTAAGTAAAAACATTAACAAGTTTCCCAAGGATTGATAAGTCGTGTAATATTTCTGAGTTAGAATGCGGTGAAAATATTCACGAAAGATCTGCTGGATGAAATTCAAACAGAAATATGTGACTGTCAGCAAACAGGTTAAGGGAATTGTCTGAAGTGTATCAAAGACTTACTCAAGACAGAACAATGAAACGCCAACTGGAGTGAAGTACGTACGTAGGTCGGTTATGAGAAGGGAAACGACGAAGCCTGGAACAGAACGGGAGGCCGAATTCCATACCCTGGTTATAGAGCGAAGCTGTGCCATCAGTATTTGTGAAGTCTACAGTCAGGGGTTAGAAAGGTATTCACCATCAGCTATATCGAAAGTAGGAGGATTAACAAAATATATGAATGCTGGAATGCTGCAGAGGACCTTGACACGATGCGCAGTGCTACGGACAAACAACGTATGAAATTCAACGGCAGAAAATGCAAAGTTATGAAGACGGTCAAGGGCTCAAACAGACCTGGAACTTAGCACTGTACCGGGGAGAGATAAATCACAGGACTTGTACAATGAAGGAAATCTTGCAGTCGACACTGCGTCGAATTTCCTCATCTTGTCAGGAGAGAAAAAGTTGGTTTGGTCACCGTCAGTACTGGCTACAAGTTCATGGATTGTGAGACATTTAGTAACACGATACATGTTCTCCCTGAGTGGGAAATTGCTGCGGGAGTTTAGTCTTGAGTCTGGTGTTCTCATCTGAAGAACAGAATGGAGTTGTTGGAGAGGTATGAGAAGCTTGCAACAGGCAAGGTAACAGAAATGGCAAGAAGCAGCCACGCACGTCCACAAGAGAGAAGCCTTTCACCTACACACGATGAAAGGAAGATTGGTTCAGCCAGACATGATAACTAAATATCACCTTGTATGAGGCCACGACAATGTTGACATACAGTAGCTCAACACTGGAAAAGCATATCTTCAACGGAACTAAATCTGCCCATGGAAGACCTGGTGAATCATAGTGATAACTTCAATCTTTCGCAGAGAACACAGAACAAGAGAGAATCAAAGCTGAATGTAGCGTAAGTCTGCCTTCCTTGAACCATTCAGAAAAAGACAGATAATGACAGAATCAAATGTTGGAATAGGTTTCAAGATTGAATATGCAAGACATGTTACAACAGTAGAGTGGCACTGATACATTACATAAAATGGAACTAAAACAAAACTTTTCTTCAATAATTCTGAATGAAAACCAACTTCTTATGAGTGGAAGTCAAGCCAGTGTAAAGTAAGGGAAGACGTGAGAGAGCAGGTCTTCAACAACATAACTGTGATCTCATGGAACTAACTGAACCAGGAGCAAAGTAATGGAACTACCACTACAAGCTTCAGAACAGTACAAAACACAGACAGGGATAAGAGAAGGGTCCCCACGAGTGTACAGCGCCCTTCCCGTGTGCACGGTGATAAAACACACACCCACACACACACACACACACACACACACACACACACACACACACACACACACACGGACTTCCGTGGTGGAGTGATTAAGAGTCGCTGACCAACACTGACGTAATGGCCCGCCAGGATTGGAATTCCGGACACGGCAGTTAGCCCACAGCTGACCCAGAAGTTCATCCTCCTCTCTTAGCTTCTCGATTTATGGGTAACTGGCCAAGCCTGGTGTGTGTGTGTGTGTGTGTGTGTGTGTGTGTGTGTGTGTGTGTGTGTGTGTGTGTGTGTATACAAGGTTATATGACGAAGCAACAAGAGTGTAAAACTCTCTCCTAGTCATACACAACGAGTGATCACACAGTAACACATCATACCCTGCATCCAATGTATATATAAAACCGGTCCCTCATGGCAGGACTCGGGCACAATAAATCTAAGTCATTTTCACGCGTTTTTCATCACCTTGTCAAAGGCAAAGTGGACCAACACTCTGCTGTATTGCACAGCGCCAACCGAGCCACAACGGTGGAGCGAATCACGCGCCCGCTGATGATGCGTCGAACAGTAACGGAAGTGGGTTAATGAGCTGAAGCGAGGCCAATAACATACCCCACCTCACTGGAATGTGAAAAAAAAAAACATTGTTTTATGACATGAAAATTGTTCACTGCATCATTCAGGATAGCTTGGAATATTTGAGGGGGAAAAATAAAAAGTAGACAGGCTAGCGCGCTACACACACACACACGCGCGCACACACACACACACACACACACTAGCAGATCTCTGCACACTCCAGGAGGACTCATAGTACTGGTCGTAAGCCAATCCTCAGAAGACAAGAGGAACTTGGCCCATCCCAGCGTTCAGAAATCTTAGGCCCACACCAACACACAAGACGCCCTGGGACCCACCCCAGTACATAGAAGTCCTAGACCTTCACCAGCACACAGAAGTCCTGGGTCCATCCTCAGCACACAAGAAGTCCTAGACCTTCCCCAGCACACAGGGCCTGGTCCTGCCCTAGCACACAGAGGACCTAGGCCTGACCTAGCACACAGAGGACCTAGCCCTGCCCTAGCACATAGAGGACCTAGCTCTGCCCTAGCACACAGAGGACCTAGCTCTGCCCTAGCACACAGAGGACCTAGCTCTGCCCTAGCACACAGAGGACCTAGCTCTGCCCTAGCACACAGAGGACCTAGCTCTGCCCTAGCACACAGAGGACCTAGCTCTGCCCTAGCACACAGAGGACCTAGCTCTGCCCTAGCACACAGAGGACCTAGCTCTGCCCTAGCACACAGAGGACCTAGCTCTGCCCTAGCACACAGAGGACCTAGCTCTGCCCTAGCACACAGAGGACCTAGCTCTGCCCTAGCACACAGAGGACCTAGCTCTGCCCTAGCACACAGAGGACCTAGCTCTGCCCTAGCACACAGAGGACCTAGCTCTGCCCTAGCACACAGAGGACCTAGCTCTGCCCTAGCACACAGAGGACCTAGCTCTGCCCTAGCACACAGAGGACCTAGCTCTGCCCTAGCACACAGAGGACCTAGCTCTGCCCTAGCACACAGAGGACCTAGCTCTGCCCTAGCACACAGAGGACCTAGCTCTGCCCTAGCACACAGAGGACCTAGCTCTGCCCTAGCACACAGAGGACCTAGCTCTGCCCTAGCACACAGAGGACCTAGCTCTGCCCTAGCACACAGAGGACCTAGCTCTGCCCTAGCACACAGAGGACCTAGCTCTGCCCTAGCACACAGAGGACCTAGCTCTGCCCTAGCACACAGAGGACCTAGCTCTGCCCTAGCACACAGAGGACCTAGCTCTGCCCTAGCACACAGAGGACCTAGCTCTGCCCTAGCACACAGAGGACCTAGCTCTGCCCTAGCACACAGAGGACCTAGCTCTGCCCTAGCACACAGAGGACCTAGCTCTGCCCTAGCACACAGAGGACCTAGCTCTGCCCTAGCACACAGAGGACCTAGCTCTGCCCTAGCACACAGAGGACCTAGCTCTGCCCTAGCACACAGAGGACCTAGCTCTGCCCTAGCACACAGAGGACCTAGCTCTGCCCTAGCACACAGAGGACCTAGCTCTGCCCTAGCACACAGAGGACCTAGCTCTGCCCTAGCACACAGAGGACCTAGCTCTGCCCTAGCACACAGAGGACCTAGCTCTGCCCTAGCACACAGAGGACCTAGCTCTGCCCTAGCACACAGAGGACCTAGCTCTGCCCTAGCACACAGAGGACCTAGCTCTGCCCTAGCACACAGAGGACCTAGCTCTGCCCTAGCACACAGAGGACCTAGCTCTGCCCTAGCACACAGAGGACCTAGCTCTGCCCTAGCACACAGAGGACCTAGCTCTGCCCTAGCACACAGAGGACCTAGCTCTGCCCTAGCACACAGAGGACCTAGCTCTGCCCTAGCACACAGAGGACCTAGCTCTGCCCTAGCACACAGAGGACCTAGCTCTGCCCTAGCACACAGAGGACCTAGCTCTGCCCTAGCACACAGAGGACCTAGCTCTGCCCTAGCACACAGGACCTAGCCTGACCTAGCACACAGAGGACCCAGCCCTGCCCTAGCACATAGAGGACCTAGCTCTGCCCTAGCACACAGAGGACCTAGCTCTGCCCTAGCACACAGAGGACCTTGCTCTGCCCTAGCACAGTGAAGAACTCCGTCCATTGTACACAGAAGGTTGTTGGATGAGATAAGGAACCGGTCCCTACCCTTAAGACTTCTCAGAAACTAGACACACACACACACACACACACACACACACACACACACGTCTCCTTCCTCCAGTTCAAGTCTGCCGTTCCATCTGGCCAGTATGGTCACCCATGGCGAGGCTTATGATCGTCAGTGGTCGTCTGGCATCGAACAGGTGTGGCCTTCGGCTGTGACCTACACCTTTCTTCCCCAGGTGTGGGAAGAGTCAGATGTGGCACTGACCAGCCACTGTCTCTTTCCGTCTGATGTCGGACAGATTTGGCACTTGGCAGTGGACAGCTCCTCCTCTCCCAGTTTGGTACTGAGGCTGGTGTCCCTCCAGGCTTCTTTCTGCTTCGTTGTTTGTGTCTCCTTGTAATCTGTCTTCGTTGTACGCACCAGTTCCATCAGCGTCCTCTCTCTCTCTCTCTCTCTCTCTCTCTCTCTCTCTCTCTCTCTCTCTCTCTCTCTCTCTCTCTCTCTCTCTCTCCACACCTAATTCCTACATCTTCTGTTTCATCTTGCCCTCATGGCGACCACCTTCACATGTTCTCTCCGTACAACCCAAGTCAGGCTCTAACTCCCTTGCAACTTTGTGCATTTTTCTTATCAAGTTGCCCTCCTCACATCCCCTCTCCCAACCTCGCCTTCCTGTTACATCTTCAATCTTTCTTCTCGCTCTCTATCACCTTCTCTCCCTCCCTCCCTCCCTCTTACCGCTTGGCTTCCATCATTTTTGCTCAACTACTCCTCAGCACCCGTCCCAACACTGCTTCCCTTTTCCTTGGTGTCCACAGTTTCGTTATCTTCTCTTTATCACTAGTCTTCCTTATCTTCTCTTTATCACTAGTCTTCCTTATCTTCTCTTCCTTTCTAACCTCCCCCCCTTTCTCTCTCTCTCTCCTCTAATTACCCTTGCCATCCCCTGTATCACTGGTTCTATTCAGGAATCATTTACAGACACCATTTCAACGCCTTCCCTCCACGAGTTATTCCATGCCAGGATCTGGGACTTTGACCGACTCTTAGCATGAACGAATCTGCTTTTTCTTGAGTCGAGATAGGAATCACTTATACCACGTCCGAGAGATATATCATTCTATATATGTGACTTATAATTATATATCTATAACGGTAATCACTTATACCATATCCGAGAGATATATCATTCTATATACGTGACAATTATATATCTATAATCTTATTATACACTATGAGTCTTCGATATGCATTAATGGTTCAGTATATATCGCGATTTCATTCATTTACGTTACAGATCCTTATTATGGATATAGCACTTTGTACTGTATATATTTTCACTCTTCATTATACATTTGAAACTCTAATATGCATTATCACTCATCATTGTTTTTCTTTTGACTGTTCATTAAACATTGTGACTCTTCGTTATACATATTCAGGACCCTTCATTAAACATTGTGACTCTTCGTTCTTCATATCCAGGACCCTTCATTAAACATTGTGACTCTTCGTTATACATATTCAGGACCCTTCATTAAACATTGTGACTCTTCGTTCTTCATATCCAGGACCCTTCATTAAACATTGTGACTCTTCGTTATACATATTCAGGGCCCTTCATTAAACATTGTAACTCTTCGTTATACATATTCAGGACCCTTCATTAAACATTGTGACTCTTCGTTCTTCATATCCAGGACCCTTCATTAAACATTGTGACTCTTCGTTATACATATTCAGGACCCTTCATTAAACATTGTGACTCTTCGTTATACATATTCAGGACCCTTCATTAAACATTGTGACTCTTCGTTATACATATTCAGGACCCTTCATTAAACATTGTGACTCTTCGTTATTCATATCCAGGACCCTTCATTAAACATTGTGACTCTTCGTTATACATATTCAGGACCCTTCATTAAACATTGTGACTCTTCGTTATACATATTCAGGACCCTTCATTAAACAGTGTGACTCTTCGTTATACATATTCAGGACCCTTCATTAAACATTGTGACTCTTCGTTATACATATTCAGGACCCTTCATTAAACAATTCGACTCTTTTTATCATATATTCCGGACCATTCATTAAACATTGTGACTTCGTTTTATACCCAAGACTCTTCATCAAATATCATAATTCTTCTTTATACATACAGAACTTTTCATGAAAAACTGCGGTCGCGCGTTTTGCCTTCAAGACTTTTAACGATACACTGTGAGCCTTCAGTAAGCATATGTGATCTTCACGATACACTGCAAGACTCTTATTTATATACACTGTGACCACTGTATGCTTAGACCTCTTCTCCATATATTCTTTAAACCTCATTATATGCACACTCACTCATCATTATATGCACACTCACTCATCATTATATGCACACTCACTCATCATTATATGCACACTGTTACTCATCATTATATGCACACTCATTCATCATTATATGCACACTGTTACTCATCATTATATGCACACTCATTCATCATTATATGCACACTGTTACTCATCATTATATGCACACTGTTACTCATCATTATATGCACACTCACTCATCATTATATGCACACTCACTCATCATTATATGCACGCTGTTACTCATCATTATATGCACACTGTTACTCATCATTATATGCACACTCACTCATCATTATATGCACACTCACTCATCATTATATGCACGCTGTTACTCATCATTATAGACACACTGTCACTCATCATTATAGGGACACTGCTTCTCATCATCATATGCCAAATGACCTCACCGTCGTAATACACATTTTTTTTTCATGTATAAACGCCTTGAATACTCACTGTGTACATCTTCATTACGTATTTATGATTCTTTATCATCGACTGTGACACGCGGAAAAAAATATCTGACTTCATCATGGATTTGGTCGGTATTTACACGCACATGATGCAGTGTGTGTCTTCTTTATGTATTCATGACTTTAACTTGGCATTCTGTGACTCTACACACTGTACCTGTGACTCTATACACCGTGGCATGACCTCATGGTACGAAGTGACACCCACTGACCTCTGGTCACGTTTCCCTGGCTTGGCTGCTCCCGTGTTTACCTGGGTTGCAAAGGGGAGAGGCGAGCGGGTCGCCTTCGCACACACAGCTGCCATTATGGGGGAGGTTCATTTTTACCCATGGATGTTTGGCTAATGCCTTGGGTGGGTGAAGGTGGGGATGGGAGACAAACTAGTCCCCCCCTCATCCTCATCCATAACCTACCTCCCATCCCCTCTCTCTCTCTCTCTCTCTCTCTCTCTCTCTCTCTCTCTCTCTCTCTCTCTCTCTCTCTCTCTCTCTCCACATTCATCTCTATATTCATTTCCAATTCTCATATCTCCCTCAACACTATTCTACAGCCTGCTTTTCCCTCTCTCATCCCATTACCTCCGTTAGTTTCACTCAAACACACACCTCTGAGGACCCCAATTTACCACCTCCTCCTCGTCCTCCACTTCCTTCGCCTCTCTCAGCACCTCCTGTGTCTGCCCTTTCCACGCCTCCTCCTCCACCCATTTCTTCCTGTAGGACGGTCCAGTAGAGTGATGTGGTCAGCTGTAGAGCAACGAACGTACATCTGTCTACGTCGCAGAGAAGAGGTTTGCTACCAACCGCGTCCGTAGCTTGTGTTTATGTACGTGATTTTCCTTTTTTGTGTGAGTGGACGCCCACGGACCTCCGTCCGGATCTGGTCTGGTGCCATGGATCGACTCATATAAAGTACGTAAACATGATGAATCTTTTTTTAAGATATAAAACTTTAGAATACGTTCTCCTAGGCCGATGCACATATGGGGAACTTAGACCCTTACTTTCCCTATCTGTGATTTCTAACATGAGTTAAAAAGATGGGTAGAACACCATCGCTCCTTCATGAATACAACCTCTGACTGCATGAAGGAATGGCGTCTTGTTTTGAACACTCCACGAGTAACTCAGATTCATTGTCGGCATATCTCTAACTATTACTGAGCTTAGAGTTACGAGAGAAACGTCTGGTTTCACATACTTTCTCATGTATTTCTTGCAAAAGTAGGAGTGACTTAACGTTTCATTCATAATGACACTCATAAACTTACTGTCAATTTCTTGGTTAGAAAGAGAGAAAAAAGTCAAAATCTAATCTTTGCTTTACTTTCTGACTTCAAAACCTGAATATGGGAAGGTGTCGTGTGTAAAACTTGATTACCTTATTTTCCTCTCCAAATGTCATCCACTGGTGTCCGGTCCATAACTCACTGCACTGGAGACGTTAACCTTTTGAGTACGACGCTACAAACATACCTGGGATTGGCGGTGCGATCCCTGAGCACGACGCCACGATCCTTGAACACGACGCTACGATCCTTGAACACGACGCTACGATCCTTGAACACGATGCTACGATCCTTGAACACGACGCCACGATCCTTGAACACGACGCCACGATCCTTGAACACGATGCTACGATCCTTGAACACGATGCTATGATCCGTGAACACAACGCCACGATCGTTGACCCTTGAACACGACGCTACGATCCTTGAACACGACGCTACGATCCCTGAGCACGACGGTACGACCCTTGAACACGACGCTACGATCCCTGAGCATGACGCCACGATCCTTGAACAAGACGCCAAGATCCCTGAGCGCGACGCTACGATCCCTAAGCACGACGCTACTATCCTTGAACACGACGTTACGATCCCTGAACACGACGCTACGATCCTTGAACACGACGTTACAATCCTTGAACACGACGCTACGATCCTTGAACACGACGCCACGATCCTTGACCCTTGAACACGACGCTATGATCCTTGAACACAACGCTACGATCCTTGAACACGACGCCACGATCCTTGACCCTTGAACACGACGCTAAGATCTTTTAGCACGATGCTACGAATCCTTAGCTAGACTCTATCCTCCTTTAACATGACGGTACGATCCTTAATCACGACTCTACCATCCTTCAAAACGACGCTGCGTTTAACACGACGGTACAACCTACCGGCATGATGGTCTGGTTTCGACATAACCCTTGATGACAATAATACGCCATCATAGCCAAGGGCTGTATCGTCGTGCTCAAGGGTCGTACCGTCGTGTTCAAGGGTCATACCGTCGTGCTTAATGGGGTCGTACCGTCGTGTTCAATGGTCGTACCGTCGTGTTCAAGGGTCGTACCGTCGTGTTTAAGGGTCACATGTCACGCTCAAGGGTCGTACCGTCGTGCTCAAGAGTCGTAACGTTGTGCTCAAGGGTAGTACCGTCGTGTTCAAGGGTCGTACCGTCGTGTCTAAGGGTAGCACCGTCATGCTCAAGGGTCGAACCGCCGTGCTTAAGGGTCGTATCGTCGTGTTCGAGGGTCGTACCGTAGTGTTCAAGGGTCGTACCGTCGTGTTTAAGGGTCACATGTCACGCTCAAGGGTCGTACCGTCGTGCTCAAGAGTCGTAACGTTGTGCTCAAGGGTACTACCGTCGTGTTCAAGGGTCGTACCGTTGTGTCTACGGGTAGCACCGTCGTGCTCAAGGGTCGTATCGTCGTGTTCGAGGGTCGTAACGTCGTATTCTAGGGTCGTACCGTCGTATTCAAGGGTCGTACCGTCGTGTTCAAGGGCAGCACCGTTTTGCTTTAAGGAGTTACGACCGCTGCCGAGTTCATATGAGCTGTAGAGAGCCGCGATAGCCTTCCACTGGGAAGGCTCCTTAGCTGTAACTGAGACGGAGTTCATTATGTAGAGAATTACGCCAGGCCTCTACGTTTAGTGCCCATTGTAGACACAATAACCAGCAGGACGTTGCGTTATAGGTGTCACTTTACTCGATCCCTTTAACATGACCGTACGACCCCTCAGCATTAAGGTAGTACGACCCCTGGGCACGACGATACGACCCTTGGATATAACAGCGTGATATTTGAACTTACGCTTAAGACTCAGGTCAAAAGTCACGCCGTCATACTCACGGTTCAGAGTCATCGAACTCAAGGAATGAACTGTATTCAAAGATAAAGAGATTAAATGGAAGTGCAAACAGTAAAGAAGATCCCATAGAAAGACTGGACCTGTCTTAAGACTGCAGACACGCCGAGGAAGTCTTCAGTAGCACGATGACTAACGCCCACACTCAGGTGCCAATAATCCATCCATTTCCTCAGCAGGATTGTAATTCCCGCTCAACGGGGTGTCGTATTTTCTCGGGAAAATGCTGCACTATATTCTACGCTACGTAAAGCCAGTTGTCTGCCTTTTGTCTACAGACACGCTAAGGATGCTGCTAGACGCACGATGACGAACCCAACACACCGTTGCCAATAATTCGTCCATATCCTTGGTAAGCTAGAAATTGTCTGGCTGGTAGGGTAATGATAATTCATATTCATCGGGAAGGTTGTGCCAGCAACAAGGGGAGGTATGAATAGGAAAAGAGAACGGGTGAATGGTTACATTACTGATCAATGCCATTCTGCCGTTCTCCGGTGCAACGTAAAAAGGGCCTAATTCTATTCAACACTACTCACTGGCCAGCTAGTCAGAGCCCCCATAGCCATTCACAAGAACGAGAAGACCAGGGTCTATAGGGCCGGAATTTGCTCGTATATGTCATACGATTTATATAGCTAGAAAACTGTAACATCTAATAAAAAGAAACAACAACACTCACCGTCAGCACACGCACCTATGATTTTTGTCTTGTTTGTTCTGCAACATTTTCCTCAGCTGTGACGCTTACCTGAAATTAAGCAAAAAATACGTTTCAAATTTTCACATAAAAGACACTGGTTTACTTGCAGATATCTTCCACCGCTCCTGGCTACACAACAAATTCCCCTACATCTGAAAACTTGCCAGCATACTACCAATCCTAAAATCCTTTCCAACGACCCAACTACCCGACTTCCTCCTGCTCTACATCACCTCTACCCTCAGTATCCAAACCCTGTTAAAATCTGACCTACAACAAAATCAAACAAAGCATTCCATTCTCACTGCACAACATGATCCAACTACCCCAACCAGCACGCTTACACAGTGACCTCACACACCATATCCTCGATGGCTTTGTTATAACACACAGGGATGATCAACGAGTTATAGACATCAATGAGTCGGAGGGATATAGAAAGTCGTAGTAACACTAGAATACTAAATCAAACTAAGGTTAATCTTACATCAACGAGTTACAGGTGTTCAAATAACCGTCACCGGTCGTTAACTGATGCGCTCAATGACTGACACCAAGTACAGGTCTCGGGGCTGACATACAGATAAGCTTAACATACTAATAAAGGACTGACACACAACACAGCTCAGCTTATCTCCTGCCAGCCGAGAGCTCCGCAGCCGCCCCCTTCTGGCTGACCTTTCGTGTAGAGCGAAGGTGCGGCCTGCGGCTCCCTCATTCACACTCCTACGGTAGGGATAGGCAGGGAGGATAGTAAGGAGTAAGGAACCAGGAGGAAGTGGAGGGATGGAAGGACAGAGGGAGAGGAGGAGGCATACTGGTTCCCATGGTGCCAGCCTAGGAAAGGACCTGACCTAGATGTCAAAACAGTGAGAGGTCACTATGCTATACCCAGTGGTTTAGCACCTCACTGACAGGAGAGAAAGCGAGACATAACAGATTCAACCAACCACAACCCAGGTCCTGCACAGCAGTAGCGCGGTAGTGCGGTAAAGTTATGGACACTGCCCTCTGACACATCCTAACACAAAAGATACTTAACACGACCCTCCACAACAACGACAGCAAGCAGTTGGCCTGTTTCATAGCCAGCCGCAGTGGGAGAGTCACTCACAACAGCTTCACCTCTAAAACACGTAAACTCTACAATGGAGTTCCCAGTAAGAGGTTCTTTCTCCAACCCCCTTCAATTTGTTCTCTAGCAAACCCCAACACGAAGGTCCTTTCAAACGTAGACGACCATACAATTTCATCACAACACCCTGATACCACAGAAACAACAAACATGCAGCACTGCATTACGCAACTGGAACAACTGGTTCATGCGGAATGGAATACCTGCATCTTCACATAAGTCTTCCAACACTCATTTTACCCAGAAAGACATAAATCCAACTCACACCTTCCAGCCACTTTGAACAATCACTTCCACTGAACAAAACACCAACCATTCCACGCATCACGTTCGCATACACATTACATTTACTCCCCACGTCATCAACATCAACGCAAAAGAAATACACAAACTAAATGCCTTAAGAACACTGACAGACACGAGAGTTGGACAAGACAAAGGATCTCGTAACATTCTCTACAAATAATTCATCCAATCTCATCTAAACTACGCCTCACCTGTATGGTATTCTATCGTCTAAAAAAAAAAAAAGTATAACAAAGCTACAAATCACACAAAATAGTGCACTCCAAAGAGTCACAGGCTGCCTTGCAAACATAAACACATAACACATACCCAATGAAACAAAGATCCTCCCAATAAACTCCTACCTCAACATGTTCGGCACTCTGTTCTAAGCAATAACACTAGACCTTTTCCATTAAAACCACTCAATTACTAACCACCAACACTCCAGCAGAAATAAAAAGTTTACCCCTGCCTCAGACCTCAGTAACTTCCATGGTGTATCGGTTAGCCTTACTGACCATGACGCATTCTCTGGCCGCCAAGAGTCGACCGTTCAGGTTTGAATCCTGGTTGCGGCATTCGGTCGATAATCAACACAGATGTTCATCCTCTCCTGGAGGCTGGTCGATAAAGTGGGTGCCTGGCTTAGGCTAGGATATATATCGTTAATGAGATGGCCTTGATTGGGGTATCAAGTTGCCCGTGCCGTCTCAGTTAACAAAAAACACAACTGACTCACTTTTCAGGCCCTCTCGTCCCCTACCGATTGCAGACTTGCCTCTCTCTCTCCAAGACTCTTGCAGGACATATATGTCAGAGGTGAAACAGACGAAAGAATGGCCCAGCCCACCCACATACACATGTATATACATAAACGCCCACACACTTGCATATACATACCTATACATTTCAACGTATACATACATATACATACACAGACATATACATATATACACATGGACATATTCATACTTGCTGCCTTCAGCCATTCCCGTCGCCACCCCGCCACACATAAAATGACATCAACCCCCCGCGCGCGCGCGAGATGTAGGGCTAGGAAAAGACAACAAAGACAAAACTCAGTCTCTAGCTGTCATGTGTAATGCACCGAAACCAAAGCTTCCTTTCCACATCCAGGTCCCACAAAACTTTCCATGGTTTACCCCAGACGCTTCATATGCCCTGGTTCAATCCACTGACATCACGTCAACCCCGGTATACCGCATCGATCCAATTCACTCTATTCCTTGCACGTCTTTCACCCTCCTGTATGTTCAGACCCCGATCGCTCAAAATCTTTTTCACTCAATCCTTCCCCCTTCAATTTGGTCTCCCATTTCTCCTCGTTCCCTCCACCTCTGACACATATATCCTCTTTGTCAATCTTTCCTCACTCATTCTCTCCATGTGACCAAACTATTTCAGTACACCCTCTTCTGCTCTCTCAACCACACTCTTTTTATTACCACACATCTCTCTTACCCTTTCATTACTTACTTGATCAAACCACCTCACACCACATATTGTCCTTAAACATTTCATTTCCAACACATCCATCCTCCTTCGCACTATCTATATCCCATGCCTCGCAACCACATAACTTTGTTGGAACCACTATTCCTTCAAACATACCCATTTTTGCTCTCCGAGATCATGTTCTCGCCTTCCACACATTCTTCAACGTTCCCAGAACCTTCGCCCCCTCCCCCACCCTGTGACTAATTTCCGCTTCCATGGATGTATATATATAATTTATCATACTTGATCGCCGTTTCCCGCGTCAGCGAGGGAGCGCCAGGAAACACATGAAGAACGGCCCATCCTCTCACATGCACATATATATACATAAACGCCCATACACGTACATATACATAATATACATATACATATCAACAAATACATATGTAATACATATACATACACATACACAAACGTTTATATACACTATATTCGTGTACACCTGTACACATCCATACCTGCTTGCCCTAATCCATTACTCGCGACACCCTGCCCCACAGAAAACAGCACCGCTACACCCTGCTTCAGAGAGGTGGCGCCAGGAAACAGACAAACATAGGCCATATCCGCTCACATTCATTTTTTAGCTGTCATGTGTAATGTACCGAAAACACAGTTCCTTATCCAAGTCCCGGTTTATCCCGGACGTTTCACATGTCCTGGTTTAGTCCATTGACAGCACGTCCACTCCTGTATACCACATCGTTCCAAATCACTTTATTCCTAGCACGCCTTTCACCCTCCTGCACGCTCTGGCTCCGATCGCTCTAAATCTTTTCCACTCCATCCTTCCGCCTCGAATTTGGTCTCTCGCTTCTCCTTGTTCCCTCCACTTCTGGCACATATATCCTCTTTGTCAATCTTTCCTCACTCATTCTATCCATGTGTGCAAACCATTTAAATACACCCTCCTCTGCCCTCTCAATCACACTTTTTTATTACCACTCATCTCTCTTACCCTTTCATTACTCACTCGATCAAACCAATCCCCTACACCACGTATTATCCTCAAACATTTCGACACTCGGAGAAGAAAATGCTGACTTTTATTACTTGATCGAAGGCAAAGGCGACTGTCTGGCACGGCGCTTAATAGCACAGTTGGTAATCGACGAGAATCTAATTAATCATTTACGCTGATGACAAACATGGACTGTGAACTCATTAAGTGACGCTACCAACACCGCATAATAAGTTCTGATGCCACTCACGGATGATCACTGCATTACCAGAGGTGATCACGGTAGGCCAATCACCGTATAACTCTCAGAAGGTATCCAATTTTTTTCCTAGAAGTCACAGACATTTTTTTTTCTAACTTTCAGAAGGCATCCTATCTTTTTTTTTCCCCAGGAGTCACATACTATTTCCGGAGGTTAATCTATGATCATTAATTTACACAATCCACAATAATGAGCAATTAGAAGCTGAGTTATCTTCATTAATGTTGACCAGCGACTTTCAGTACTTTTTTTCATATTCGAACATAGCTACACATTCAACTATCATTCCTCTCGTATGATGGGAATAAAGATGGGAATCGGATGATGGTTGTCCTGCCACCTTAACTTATCATGCTGATATAGAGGCAATGATACTACTACCACTACAACCACTACAACCACTACTACTACTACAACCACTACTACCACTACAACTACTACTACCACTACTACCACTACAACCACTACTACTACTACAACCACTACTACCACTACAACTACTACTACTACTACAACCACTACTACTACTACAACCACTACTACTACTACAACCACTACTACAACTACAACCACTACTACCACTACAACCACTACTACCACTACAACCACTACTACTACTACAACCACTACTACCACTACAACCACTACTACCACTACAACCACTACTACCACTACAACCACTACAACTACTACAACCACTACTACCACTACAACCACTACTACTACTACAACCACTACTACCACTACAACCACTACTACCACTACAACCACTACTACCACTACAACCACTACTACCACTACAACCACTACTACTACTACAACCACTACTACCACTACAACTACTACTACTACTACAACCACTACTACTACTACAACCACTACTACTACTACAACCACTACTACCACTACAACCACTACTACCACTACAACTCCTACTACACTACTACCACTACTACCACTACCACTACTACAACTACAACCACTACTACCACTACAACTACTACTACCTACTACAACCACTACTACTACTACAACCACTACTACTACTACAACCACTACTACAACTACAAACCACTACTACCACTACAACCACTACTACCACTACAACCAC
Source organism: Panulirus ornatus (assembly GCF_036320965.1). NCBI lineage: Eukaryota > Metazoa > Arthropoda > Malacostraca > Decapoda > Palinuridae > Panulirus > Panulirus ornatus. The sequence goes on from NC_092240.1 coordinate 27,425,953, forward strand.
TACTACTACTACAACCACTACTACCACTACAACCACTACTACCACTACAACCACTACTACCACTACAACCACTACAACACTACACCACTACTACCACTACAACCACTACTACCACTACAACCACTACAACTACTACAACCACTACTACCACTACAACCACTACTACCACTACAACCACTACTACTACTACAACCACTACTACAACTACAACCACTACTACAACTACATCTACTACTACTACTACTACTACTACACTAATACTCACTACTACTACTACTACTACCACTACTACAACTACTACCTACTACTACTACCACTAGTACTACTACTACAACTACTACTACTACCACTACTACTACTACTACTACTACTGACTACTACTACTACACTACTACTACTACTACCACTACTACTACTACTTACTACTACTACCACTACTACCACTACTACTACTACTACCACTACTACTACTACTACTACTACTACTACTACTACTACACTACTACTACACTAACAACTACTACTACTACTACTACTACTACTACCTACTACTACTACTACCACTACTACTACTACTACTACCTACTACCTACTACTACTACTACTACTACTACCCACTACTACTACTACTAACTACTACTACTACTACTACTACTAACCACTACTACTCACTACTACTACTACTACCACTAACTACTACTACTACACTAACTACCTACTACACTACGTACTACTACAACCACTACTACAACTACAACCACTACTACAACTACAACCACTACTACAACTACATCCACTACTACCACTACAACCACTACTACCACTACAACCACTACTACTACTACAACCACTACTACTACTACAACCACTACTACCACTACAACCACTACTACAACTACAACCACTACTACCACTACAACCACTACTACTACTACAACCACTACTACAACTACAACCACTACTACCACTACAACCACTACTACCACTACAACCACTACTACTACTACAACCACTACTACTACTACAACCACTACTACCACTACAACCACTACTACTACTACAACCACTACTACTACTACAACCACTACTACCACTACAACCACTACTACCACTACAACCACTACTACTACTACAACCACTACTACCACTACAACCACTACTACAACTACAACCACTACTACCACTACAACCACTACTACTACTACAACCACTACTACAACTACAACCACTACTACCACTACAACCACTACTACCACTACAACCACTACTACTACTACAACCACTACTACTACTACAACCACTACTACTACTACAACCACTACTACTACTACAACCACTACTACAACTACAACCACTACTACCACTACAACCACTACTACCACTACAACCACTACTACAACCACAACCACTACTACCACTACAACCACTACTACCACTACAACCACTACTACTACTACAACCACTACTACTACTACAACCACTACTACCACTACAACCACTACTACCACTACAACCACTACTACTACTACAACCACTACTACCACTACAACCACTACTACCACTACAACCACTACTACCACTACAACCACTACTACCACTACAACCACTACAACTATTACAACTACTACTACTACTACTACTACCACTACAACCACTACAACTACTACAACTACTACAACTACTACTACTACTACTACTACTAATAACAATAATAATAATAATAATAATAATAATAATAATAATAATAATAATAATAATAATTATAATAATGATACTGATAATAATAATAATAATAATAATGATAATAAAGACAGTAATTAGTAAAAGATATATTATGCATGACAGATTTGATAATAGGCATGATGAGTATCATTATACATACAATACGTATAACAATATACATAACAATAGGTACGATAATGAACATTTTTTCTCTACAGAGGTATAGCGAAAACTGTAACCTTGTCATTAGCGTGATCTACCAGAAAACCATAATTTCTCTGCTTCGTTATTGTACGATCATTTTCCAGCAGTTGGTTTCAGGGGCACTTGACTGTTCATTGATCCACACATTTTCCTATTCAAGCTGTCACTAAGCACTGGACTACCTTTCACCAAGCTGGCAATATGCTGTCACCAAGCTGACATTAAGTTCTTATCAAAGCTGTGACCCACCGTCACCAACCTTCTAGCACGCTATGACTATGTTGTGACCAAAGTCATCACCAGGTTCTCACCAAGCTGTGGTCCAGCCGTCCTCAAGCTTTCACCAAGCTGGAGCGCGGGAGGTCGATATTCCTCCTCCCCCCTCGCCCGCCAATCACGTCTATACCTCTCATCTCCCGAGGTCAGGACCCGAGGTCCCAGGAGGACCACGCCCCACACATAAAGTCAGAACAAGAGGGGCAGGGCGTTAGCCCCACACCGCCACAACTCAGACACGTTTTCTTTCAACGGGTGAGCATCGAAGTTCAACAGATGGTTCTTCAAGGAGAAAGTCCCTGGAGGCGGGAGAGAGCCACTCTGTGGCGTGGTGCAGCCTTGAGGACGATATCGGAGACCTCGTAGATGACGCCCAAGCGTTGAAACTGGTGCTGAAGTGTTGGAAAAAATGGTACTGAAGTACTGCAGCCGGTGGAGTAGAGCAGTAGACGGTGATGGAGCGTGGAAAATGAGGGTGCTAAAGAGCTTAAGACATTGATGGAGCACTGAATACGATGCTGGAGTGCTGAAAATAGTGCTGGAGAGTTAATACAATGATCTAGAGGCTTTGGAGATGGTGCTGAAGCGTTAAAGATGGTGATAGTAGTATAGCGTTTAAGATGGGGACCGGAGCGTTGGAAATGGTGACGAAGGACTGCAGATGGCAACAGAGCGTTGAAAATGGTGTTGAAATGATACACATGCCAAGGAGCGCTGAAGCGATTACTGGAGCGCTGACAGACATGCCGGAACGTATAAGGAGCTGCACGCACGCTTAAGGACTATAGATTGTGCTGGAACGCTGTGGGTGGTTCTGGAAGGATGGGGATTCTCCATGATCGTTGAAAATGCTGCTAAAGACAGTTCTGGAGTGTTGATGAAAGTGCTAGAGCCTTGAATATGCTGCAGGAGCGTTGCCGAAGATGCTGGAAGACTGGAGACTGTGCTGCAATGTTGAAGATAATGCTAGAGTGTTGCAGATGATGCAGGAGCATTAGTGATAATGCTACAGTGTTCAAGATGGTGCAAGAGCGTTGAAGACGGTGCAGAACGTTGATTATGATACTGGAGTGTTGAATACGGTGCTTAAGCGTTGAATACGTTACTAGAGACTTGAGTACGGTGCCTGAGCGCTGAATACGGGATTGGAGTGTTGTACAAGGTGCTGGAGCGTCGGTTGAGGTGCTGGAGCACTGAAGACGATGCTGGAGCGTTGAAGATTATGTTGGAGCGATGAATATATTGCTGTAGCTTTGAATACAGCGCTGGAGCGCTGAAGGCGACGTTGGAGCGGTGACTATATTGCTGGAGCGTTGAATACAGCGGTGGAACGCTGAAGAGGGAGTTGGAGCGATGAATATAAATGATGGAGCGTTGAACACATCGGTCGAGCGTTGAAGGTGACGTAGCATTGAAGATTGTGTACTGGATCGTTGCAGTCCTTAAAGCCAGTCTGCATAAACAACGTTTTACTTCCGCTGATGTAAAGAGAACTTGACTCTTCCCAGTACCTGACCTGGCCATCGCCTTACCCGACCTGGCCATCCCAGTACCTGACCTGGCCATCCCAGTACCTGACCTGGTTATCCCAGTACCTGACATGGCCATCCCAGTACCTGACCTGGCCATCCCAATACCTGACCTGGCCATTCCACTACCTGACCTGGCCATCCCAGTACGTGACCTGGCCATCCCAGTACCTGACCTGGCTATCCAGTACCTGACCTGGCCATACAAGTACCTGACCTGGATATCCCAGTACGTGACCTGGCTATCCTAGTACCTGACCTGGCCATACCAGTACCTGACCTGGATATCCCAGTACCTGACCTGGATATCCCAGTACCTGACCTGGCCATCCCAGTACCTGACCTGGCCTTCCCAGTACCTGACCTGGCTATCCCAGTACCTGACCTGGCTATCCCCGTACCCGACCTTGGCCATTTGTTTAAAGTGAACACGTTTGTTGTGATCAGAAATAGTTCTGGCTTTCCGTGGGTCATTTTTGGTAAGGGACTGACAGTAATCAATGGAAAGATGAATAAGTTTTCAAGTAACTGACTCTCTCTCTCTCTGTATATATATATATATATATATATATATATATATATATATATATATATATATATATATATATATATATATATATATATATATATATATATGCATATTTTTTTTTTTTTTTTTTTTTTTTTTTTTTATACTTTGTCGCTGTCTCCCGCGTTTGCGAGGTAGCGCAGGGAAACAGACGAAAGAAATGGCCCAACCCCCCCCCATACACATGTACATACACACGTCCACACACGCAAATATACATACCTACACAGCTTTCCATGGTTTACCCCAGACGCTTCACATGCCCTGATTCAATCCACCGACAGCACGTCAACCCCGGTATACCACATCGCTCCAATTCACTCTATTCCTTGCCCTCCTTTCACCCTCCTGCATGTTCAGGCCCCGATCACACAAAATCTTTTTCACTCCATCTTTCCACCTCCAATTTGGTCTCCCCCTTCTCGTTCCCTCCACCTCCGACACATATATCCTCTTGGTCAATCTTTCCTCACTCATTCTCTCCATGTGCCCAAACCACTTCAAAACACCCTCTTCTGCTCTCCCAACCACGCTCTTTTTATTTCCACACATCTCTCTTACCCTTACGTTACTTACTCGATCAAACCACCTCACACCACACATTGTCCTCAAACATCTCATTTCCAGCACATCCATCCTCCTGCGCACATCTCTATCCATAGCCCACGCCTCGCAACCATACAACATTGTTGGAACCACTATTCCTTCAAACATACCCATTTTTGCTTTCCGAGATAATGTTCTCGACTTCCACACATTTTTCAAGGCTCCCAAAATTTTCGCCCCCTCCCCCACCCTATGATCCACTTCCGCTTCCATGGTTCCATCCGCTGACAGATCCACTCCCAGATATCTAAAACACTTCACTTCCTCCAGTTTTTCTCCATTCAAACTCACCTCCCAATTGACTTGACCCTCACCCCTACTGTACCTAATAACCTTGCTCTTATTCACATTTACTCTTAACTTTCTTCTTCCACACACTTTTCCAAACTCAGTCACCAGCTTCTGCAGTTTCTCACATGAATCAGCCACCAGCGCTGTATCATCAGCGAACAACAACTGACTCACTTCCCAAGCTCTCTCATCCCCAACAGACTTCATACTTGCCCCTCTTTCCAGGACTCTTGCATTTACCTCCCTAACAACCCCATCCATAAACAAATTAAACAACCATGGAGACATCACACACCCCTGCCGCAAACCTACATTCACTGAGAACCAATCACTTTCCTCTCTTCCTACACGTACACATGCCTTACATCCTCGATAAAAACTTTTCACTGCTTCTAACAACTTGCCTCCCACACTATATATTCTTAATACCTTCCACAGAGCATCTCTATCAACTCTATCATATGCCTTCTCCAGATCCATAAATGCTACATACAAATCCATTTGCTTTTCTAAGTATTTCTCACATACATTCTTCAAAGCAAACACCTGATCCACACATCCTCTACCACTTCTGAAACCGCACTGCTCTTCCCCAATCTGATGCTCTGTACATGCCTTCACCCTCTCAATCAATACCCTCCCATATAATTTACCAGGAATACTCAACAAACTTATACCTCTGTAATTTGAGCACTCACTCTTATCCCATTTGCCTTTGTACAATAGCACTATGCACGCATTCCGCCAATCCTCAGGCACCTCACCATGAGTCATACATACATTAAATAACCTTACCAACCAGTCAACAATACAGTCACCCCCTTTTTTAATAAATTCCACTGCAATACCATCCAAACCTGCTGCCTTGCCGGCTTTCATCTTCCGCAAAGCTTTTACTACCTCTTCTCTGTTTACCAAATCATTTTCCCTAACCCTCTCACTTTGCACACCACCTCGACCAAAACACCCTATATCTGCCACTCTGTCATCAGACACATTCAACAAACCTTCAAAATACTCATTCCATCTCCTTCTCACATCACCGCTACTTGTTATCACCTCCCCATTTACGCCCTTCACTGAAGTTCCCATTTGCTCCCTTGTCTTACGCACCCTATTTACCTCCTTCCAGAACATCTTTTTATTCTCCCTAAAATTTACTGATAGTCTCTCACGCCAACTCTCATTTGCCCTTTTTTTCACCTCTTGCACCTTTCTCTTGACCTCCTGTCTCTTTCTTTTATACTTCTCCCACTCAATTGCATTTTTTCCCTGCAAAAATCGTCCAAATGCCTCTCTCTTCTCTTTCACTAATACTCTTACTTCTTCATCCCACCACTCACTACCCTTTCTAAACAGCCCACCTCCCACTCTTCTCATGCCACAAGCATCTTTTGCGCAATCCATCACTGATTCCCTAAATACATCCCATTCCTCCCCCACTCCCCTTACTTCCATTGTTCTCACCTTTTTCCATTCTGTACACAGTCTCTCCTGGTACTTCCCCACACAGGTCTCCTTCCCAAGCTCACTTACTCTCACCACCTTCTTCACCCCAACATTCACTCCTCTTTTCTGAAAACCCATACTAATCTTCACCTTAGCCTCCACAAGATAATGATCAGACATCCCTCCAGTTGCACCTCTCAGCACATTAACATCCAAAAGTCTCTCTTTCGCACGCCTGTCAATTAACACGTAATCCAATAACGCTCTCTGGCCATCTCTCCTACTTACATAAGTATACTTATGTATATCTCGCTTTTTAAACCAGGTATTCCCAATCATCAGTCCTTTTTCAGCACATAAATCTACAAGCTCTTCACCATTTCCATTTACAACACTGAACACCCCATGCATACCAATTATTCCCTCAACTGCCACATTACTCACCTTTGCATTCAAATCACCCATCACTATATATATATATATATATATATATATATATATATATATATATATATATATATATATATATATATATATATATACATACATATATATTTCCCCATCTCGCTATAAGAATATGACAGGTCTTCCTCGGAGGAGGATAGTATGGTAATGTTCCCTGAGACCTTGGAAGTGGTGGATTACCATACCCATAGCTCCCATACTGACTCTCTATTTTCATCCTTGATCTCGCCCGCAGGTTCCTCCGGTACCTGCTTTACCAGTCAGTGTAGGTAGTGGAAGACGATATTCCTAGTATTCCTCAATAGTCGCTGTTTATCAAGATATTCTTTCGTATTCATACATTTCTAGCATCATTTATTGTTCACTGCCTGTGTGAAGGTTTTGTTATCTTTATACTTAGTTATTATTTCTCATTATTTTCCTCTTCTTTATCAAAACTTTCATTAAGTCTAAGTGGATTATCGGTCATATTACACTTAACTGAATAATCGGTAAAGTATTTTTCCTACATTACCAAGACATGACCAACCCACACTGCCAGATAACCTGCAGATAGCCAGGTACAGTAACTTGCTAAACACGGCCCGTGTGCGGCGCTTTTCACCTCCGTCCCACCGTCAAAGAGCGACGTATTCCCATATCTTTCAGTCTTCACTAATCAATTCAGTTTTTCACGGTCACCAGAGGGCGTCCTCGAAATCCAACGCTTGCTGCCTGCAGTGTTTCATATGTGGCAGCCGTTGCTCTCCCTCAACACACAGAGGTATCATAGCATTCACTCGTGATGCATTAACGACTTCCTCTACACTGATATGAAATTACCTGACCGATCCATGTGTCACCCATGAATTACTTTTAGGAATATAAGTCAGACGCAACGAACTATATGGCAGGATCAGATTCAGCGAACTATATTACTGAATCAGATTCAGCGAACTATATTGCAGAATCAGATTCAGCGAACTATATTACTGAATCAGATTTAGCGAACTATATTGCAGAATCAGATTCAGCGAACTGCATTCCTGTATGGCAAATACTACACAAAATAGCTTACATACCAAGTTACTACAGAACCAGAACGTTGGGAAACAAACACCACGGCTTTTGTGGAAAAGAAAAATGAAAAAACTACTGAAAAATAAAAAGATATTATTGAAATAACAAACAAAGACGTGTCATGTTACTGTCTTACATGACCAGCTGCTAGAGTTCACGTTGAGGCTGCAGTGTCGTACAGACGGTGTGAGAGACAGCATGCCATGGTGAGGGTGAGGGAGACAAGTCACGGTGAGGGTGAGGGAGGCAGCATGTCATGGTGAGGGTGAGGGAGGAGGCATGTTACGGTGAGGGTGAGGGAGGCAGCATGTCACGGTGAGGGTGGGGGAGGAGGCATGTTACGGTGAGGGTGAGAGAGAAGGCATGTTATGGTGAGGGTGAGGGAGAAGGCATGTTACGGTGAGAGTGAGGGAGGAGGCATGTTATGGTGAGGGTGAGGGAGGCAGCAAGTCACGGTGCCGAAGGCTAATACACATACCCATCCAGCAACACGTCTGAAGACAGTGTGAATCAGTTCTAGAGCTGCAGGTGAGCAGCGATGCAGGTGTTTTATTCCATGAATCCTCACATCTGTCCCTCACAACACTGGCTGACAGCATCACTATAACTTGTTCAATCATTTTTCTTCCTCTCATGGGTCCTCTCATGGGTATTACCTGGTTGATGTCCCCACGTTATGACTGTATTATCTAGTCGTCCCTTTCCAAAGCTGTGTCATTTCCTGAACCACAATGACTCACTGGGGCAGCCCTCCCACATCACATCTCTGAACAGCCCTCCCCTACGGAAACGACTTGGGCAAGAGGAGGAGGAACGGCTGGGGAATGTCTTGCCTGTACGACTGTTAACGACCTGCTATGACTAGATTATGAGGTCGTGGTCACTCCCTCCCAAACCAAAATCGCTGAGGAGAGGAAGTACATTCGGGACCATCTCATCTACGGGTGGATTATTTCATGAGGAAAAGGATGTTGGTGAGTGAGGGGGAAGATGTAGGGGCGTGGTTGGAGGGAGAGCCGCGTTAGATAAAAGGGATGATGAGAGGGATCAGGAAGATGGAAGATGATGATGGAGAGGATGGAGGACGAGGTGGAATAGAATGGTAGGAATCACCGAGATATAAAGAAGGGGTTGTGGAAAGGAAGGGGATGGGGTAAGGAATCAGACGGAAAGGGTGATGGGATGGTAGGTGCATCCTAATATCTATTGAGTTCCTCTTCCATTCCTTGTCTCTCCATCTTCCGTTCCATCTTCACCTTCCCTTCTTTATTACCTCTTTGCAGCCCACTTTCATTGTCCTTCACGTCTCTGTTCCCTCTATCCTCCTACCTCCTCCTCTCCACACCTCTTCTTCCCTACCCTTCACTCTCCACAACCTTCTCCTCCCGCTAATCCGGAGTCACTCCTCACATGCAAAACTCTCTTCTCACACCACCAAGGCTCAGCCTCCTTTCTCTCCCACCATTCACATTTCTTTTCCCCTTCTCCGCGCCCCCCGCCAGAGCCCCCAGCCCGCGCACCCCAGCCCGAGCCACAGGCCTCATTTCCAGCCGTATTTCCCTTCTGCCCAGTCTCGACGTTTGGGAGGGCCGCCTCCCGACCCACCCGTCTCGCGCCTCACGCCTCATTGCTACTAAACAGGCAACTATCTGAAACTCACTCCAGAGCTGCTTAAGATACAGGAGATTGCCGAAGGTTCATTGAAACTTAGATTAAGGTTCCGAGTAAGTCGGGGCTTCTCAGGGGTCGGCATTGGTGACCGACCCCGGAGAGGACATATTTCAGGTCTGAAAGTCCAGTGACGTGCAGAAATTGATGGCAGGTATAGTGCAAGTCAGTATACCATACTGCAACCCACCGACTCCGGTCAGTATACTGTGTGTATCAGTAACGCAGAAGAGGGAAGATATTGCAGGAACCTTACCTAAGATGAAATGTGGCTTGACAACTCGATTGGATAGTTTTATAGTTGAATTTGTTAAGAAAGGGGGATGACAGTGTTGTTGATTGCTTGGTTAGGATATTCAACTTGCGTACAGATCATGGCGAAGTGCCTGAGGACTGGAGGAATGCATGTATAGTGCCACAGTGTAAAGGCAAGGGGATAAAGGTGAGACTTCAAACTAGAGAGGTAATAAGCTTCTTGAGTGTACCTGGTTAAGTAATAGGAGAGAATACTGACAGAGAGAGAGAGAGAGCGCGAGGGTATGTCCAGAGTATCAGATGGTGTAGGAGCAGCGTGGTTTCAGAAGACACAGAGGCTGTGTGAATCAGATGTTTGCTTTAAGGAATGTGTGTGAGAAAAACTGAAACAAATATATCATTATCATACTTGATCATCGCTTCCTGCGTCAGCGAGGTAGCGTCAGGAAACAGACGAAGAAAGACTCATCCACTCATATACACACATATGTACATACACGCACATAAACGTACATATACATATCAACATATACACATATACATGCATAAACATACACATACAGTCATATACATATATGAACATGTACATATTCATACTTGCTTGCCTTCATCCATTCCCAGCGCAACCCCGCCCCACAGGAAACAGCATCGCTACCCCCTCTTCAGCGAGGCAGCGCCAGGAAAACAGACAAAAAAAGGCCACATCTGTTCACACTCAGTCTCTAGCTGTCATGTGTAATGCACCGAAACCACAGCTCCCTATCCACATCCACGCTCCATAGATCTTTCCATGGTTTACCTCAGACGTTTCACATGCCCTGGTTCAGTCCATACATAAATAATGGAAGAGATCACAGTGGGGCGCGCAATAAATCCACAGGAAAATGAAACGCGAAAACTTCCCAAGTGCACTTTCGTGTCATGATCACATCGTCAGGCGAGATACAAGAATGATATATAGAACAGTCAGTTGATATAAAAGGAAGAGAAGTAGCTAAGACGCCATTGGTACCAATACAAGCGTCATCGGATCAGGTGGTGTTCGGGTTTGTGAATTTGGGTCTGGCAACATACATGTCGCTGAATCATATATATATATATATATATATATATATATATATATATATATATATATATATATATATATATATATATATATATGGATGGGGTTGTTAGGGAGGTAAATGCAAGAGTTTTGGAAAGAGGGGCAAGTATGAAGTCTGTTGGGGATGAGAGAGCTTGGGAAGTGAGTCAGTTGTTGTTCGCTGATGATACAGCGCTGGTGGCGGATTCATGTGAGAAACTGCAGAAGCTGGTGACGGAGTTTGGTAAAGTGTGTGGAAAAAGAAAGTTAAGAGTAAATGTCAATAAGAGCAAGGTTATTAGGTACAGTAGGGTTGAGGGTCAAGTCAATTGGGAGGTGAGTTTGAATGGTGAGAGGCTGGAGGAAGTGAAGTGTTTTAGATATCTGGGAGTGGATCTGTCAGCGGATGGAACCATGGAAGCGGAAGTGGATCATAGGGTGGGGGAGGGGGCGAAAATTTTGGGAGCCTTGAAAAATGTGTGGAAGTCGAGAACATTATCCCGGAAAGCAAAAATGGGTATGTTTGAAGGAATAGTAGTTCCAACAATGTTGTATGGTTGCGAGGCGTGGGCTATGGATAGAGTTGTGCGTAGGAGGATGGATGTGCTGGAAATGAGATGTTTGAGGACAATGTGTGGTGTGAGGTGGTTTGATCGAGTAAGTAACGTAAGGGTAAGAGAGATGTGTGGAAATAAAAAGAGCGTGGTTGAGAGAGCAGAAGAGGGTGTTTTGAAATGGTTTGGGCACATGGAGAGAATGAGTGAGGAAAGATTGACCAAGAGGATATATGTGTCGGAGGTGGAGGGAACGAGGAGAAGAGGGAGACCAAATTGGAGGTGGAAAGATGGAGTGAAAAGGATTTTGTGTGATCGGGGCCTGAACATGCAGGAGGGTGAAAGGAGGGCAAGGAATAGAGTGAATTGGAGCGATGTGGTATACAGGGGTTGACGTGCTGTCAGTGGATTGAATCAAGGCATGTGAAGCGTCTGGGGTAAACCATGGAAAGCTGTGTAGGTATGTATATTTGCGTGTGTGGACGTGTGTATGTACATGTGTATGGGGGGGGTTGGGCCATTTCTTTCGTCTGTTTCCTTGCGCTACCTCGCAAACGCGGGAGACAGCGACAAAGTATAAAAAAAAAAAAAAAAAAAAAAAAAAAAAAAAATATATATACATATACTATTCGCCATTTCCCACGTTAGTGAGGTAGCGGTAAGAACAGAGGACTGAGCCTTTGAAGGAAATCCTCACTTGGCTCCCTTCTCTGTTCCTTCTTTCAGAAAATTAAAAATGAGGGGAGGATTTCCAGCCCCCCGCTCCCTCCCCTTTTAGCCGCCTTGTACGACACGCAGGGAATACGTGGGAAGTATTCTTTCTCCCCTATCCCCTATACGGTGCTTGAGTTGGGTTGCCTTGCGAGGCGAGACGGGTCATGGAGAGTGATTTGGTGAAGAAAGAAGAGGTGGACAAAGCCCTACGTAAGATGAAAAGGGCAAGGCAGTTGGAGTGGATGGTTTTGCAGTTCAATCTATTATGAAAGGAAGTGACTGTAATGTTGACAAATGAGTTAGGATTTGTCAATCTGTTTATCGATCTGACGACAACAAGGAATGTACCACACAGGTAATACCTGAGATATCATCACTATGGCCAGAACTTAGTCTTAGTGGACGGGCTTCCTCCACCTACCTCAGAGGAACGAGGCAACGCACGCTCGAAGGCCAGACTTGACAGCGTGGATGCGTGATGATTAATGCGTCCAGCGGAGTTATGACTTTCGGTTTAGACAGCGAACACTGAACAGCAGCCACCATTATACGACGAAAATGGCACCTGACTACGCTCTAACAACGAAGAAAAATAACTTAGCTTCCAGTGAATATCTCACTCAAACAGAAAATGGGGTTGGGGAAGATGAAGTTGTATAAGAACCTTTCTGATGACACACTTCCCTCGGAACAGCGAATCAATACCTGAGATGCAGGAAGAACCTGTTTGTAGCACTGAGGGACACTGTCGACTCCCAGGATTGTCATGACAAGAAGACTGATCATCCTGGGAGACCAAACATACCCACAAACGTAATAAATCATTTATATATTACATTATTCAAATGCGATTACATTTTTGTCCCTTCTGAAACTCTGTGATGTGTATAATGCCCGCTACAGTTATAAATGTAAACTAAACTATTCAGTTATTAGTTATCAAATCTCGGGCATATGAAATGATTTAATCATATCAAACATGCAAGATCAGTCCCATGCGATATATATATCAATTATCCCAATTCTTATCATAAATGATAATTTGCCCGTGACGTATCTGAAACAGGCAAGAACGCCACCAGATGAACAACCCTTGACCACAGGAGAGACTAGATCTACAACTCCGGTGTTGTAGAGGAGGTGGTAACCACCAGGGTTAATACGTGCACAGCAGATCCCAAGATGATGAGGTGGGAGAAGCTGCCTCCTGCCACACACGCAACACGGGAACCTCAGCCATGGATCATGTAACGGGCGAGGTGGAGGCTGGCCATGAGACACGATATCACTAGCCCGCACCACGATATCACTAGCCCGCACCACGAAATCACTAGCCCCACGATGTGAAATCACTGAACCCGCCCCGCACCACGAAAGCATTGGCCCGAAACACGAAATCACTGGCCCCGCACCACGAAATCACTGGCCCCGCACCACGAAATCACTGGCCCCGCACCACGAAAGCATTGGCCCGAAACACGAAATCACTGGCCCCGCACCACGAAATCACTGGCCCCGCACCACGAAATCACACTGCCTCCCATGAACGTGCGTGATGAGGCTGGAGTTTGACATCAGCAAAGGAGATGCATCTGACTTAACTGGTGAAGTGCTTTCTAAGAAGGTAATTACAGTAGGTTAGGAACGAGAGAGAAGAAAGTAATGTCATCGCTGAAGGTAACCTCGCCCGAAACCAGGTTTGGTGTTCCAGTTATATTGTCAGTGGTTGTAAACCAGATAGATGTGGTTACTCAAACATAATCAAAATAATCGGGAAATTATCCTCAACACTTAGAATATCTCGAGGTTAAGGACTGGAGAAGGTGGCCAACCACCATGGCAGCAGCCTGACGAAGTGAGGTTCGTGTGTGTGTGTGTGTGTGTGTGTGTGTGTGTGTGTGTGTGGAAGGCGACATGAAACATCGAACGCCGTAAATCTAAATCTTATATAAACATTCATCAGAAGTTCCCCATACATCCATGCTGATATTCTATGTAAGCATAATTACTGTCTCACTTACTTTTAGTTCATGTTTTAATCACTTTTGGTGTTGTCTGAAAAACGTGCGATAAAATGAATCTTTACGAATGAGAATCTGACATTTGTCTTTTTTTTTCATTCTCACAATTTATCTCGTTCATGAACCAGGTCAGGTTTTATAGTTTGCCCAGGTCATGCACTGGGTAGTTAACTAGTCCAGTTTACGAAGTGGGTAACGACACTGCCTAGTCCACGAACTGGGCAAAATAACTGGCCACTTCAAAACACGGGCAATTATTTCACAAATGGGGACTAACATTTTGTATAGCATTATATTTACCCGAGGACAAACTGTTATGAAAGGTCTCCTTGTGTTACCCAGGATCTCTCTAAACGCTCATGCAGCGTAAGGCTGCGCTACTTCCGGAAGATAGGAAATGTGGACTCCTTTTTTTCATACACATTTGCCATTTTCCGCGTTAGCGAGATAGCGTTAAGAACAGCGGATTGAGCCTTAGAAGAAATATTCTCACTTGGCCCACTTATCTGTTCCTTCTCTTGGAAAAGTAAAAAACCGGAGGAGGATTTCCAGCCTCCGCTCCCTCCCCTTTTAATCACCTTCTACGACACGCAGGGAACATGTGGGAAGTATTCTTTCTCCCCTATCCCTAGGGATATATATATATATATATATATATATATATATATATATATATATATATATATATATATATATATATATATATCTTTCAAACTATTCGCCATTTCCCGCATTAGCAAGGTAGCGTTAAGAGCAGAGGACTGGGCCTCTGAGGGAATATCCTCACCTGGCCCCCTTCTCTGTTCCTGCTCTTGGAAAGTTAAAAAAAAAAAAAAGCAAGAGGGGAGGATTTCCAGCCCCCCGCTCCCTCCCCTTTTAGTCGCCTTTTACGACACGCAGGGAATACGTGGGAAGTATTCTTTCTCCCCCATCCCCAGGGAATAATATATATATATATATATATATATATATATATATATATATATATATATATATATATATATATATATCGAATGTTCAAGCCGGCATTAGATCTGACCACCTCACCCACGACCCGTGTCCACTGCCGAAGGGCCGTCGGCACCTCTTCGTCAGGGAGGTACTGAGGTAAGATCCCCTCTGCAGCTGAGGAAACAGTGTTACTGGTCCAGTGGGTATCCCTGCCAACACTTGTAGGGCGAAGATGTTCTTCATCTCATTGCAGAAAGTGGGAACGGTGTCGACTACAGGTAGCTAGGGGGTCAGGTGTGTCAGCAGTGTGTGTGTGTGTGTGTGTGTGTGTGTGTGTGTGTGTGTGTGTGTGTGTGTGTGTGTGTGTGTGTGTGTGTGTGTGTGTGTGTGTGTGTGTGTGTGTAGATTACTTTGGGAAAGCCATGCCAGATAGTCCCAATCTGTTTACAATTTTGGGTTCTGGGGCCCGTGGCTCCTTAACTGTCTGGTAGACTGGTCGAATTATGTGTTTTTGTTACATGCGTTACGGTAGGTCACCTCGCCAGGTACGGAGCGTTACCGCAGTGCCGATAGGTCGTCAGAAAAAAACAAAAACCCAGGTACGCCACATCTCTGCGTATGCTCGACACCCACAAGACGTGGAGGGTGAGGCTGACCTGGTCAACGTGGGACTGGGCAGTGATGGATAACACAAAGTAGGAGGTACATCACGTCCCTGCACGACACCTGCTTGATGTCCACAACATCATCATCGGACACTTCTCTCACCTCCTCCACACCTCGTCTCACCTCCTCCAGACCTCGTCTCACCTCCTCCAGACCTCGTCTCACCTCCTCCAGACCTCGTCTCACCTCCTCCAGACCTCGTCTCACCTCCTCCAGACCTCGTCTCACCTCCTCCACACCTCGTCTCACCTCCTCCAGACCTCGTCTCACCTCCTCCAGACCTCGTCTCACCTCCTCCAGACCTCGTCTCACTTCCTCCAGACCTCGTCTCACCTCCTCCAGACCTCGTCTTACCTCCTCCAGACCTCGTTTTAGCCCCTCCAAATCTCGTCTTACCTTCTCCAGACCTCGTCTTAGCTCCTCCAGACCTCGTCTTAGCCCCTCCAGATCTGCTACCATGTGTCTTGGGTCTCTCAGTGTACCTCACGACGCAATGCAGTTGGGGGACCGTGATGGCGCACACACTCACAATAATTACGCGCATGACGCAACCGAAGCTGCCACTTGCACACTTATCCAAGGCGAAGTTGTTGAAGGGAGACTCCGTTTCCCACCAGTTAGGGAGCGGTTGGTGGCTTGGTCGCATCAAGACGGTTGGCTCCCTTAGTGACACACTGGCGATGGAAGACTCGTCTCCTGTCACCAGATCTCGTGCTGACCAGGACCTACGTCTGGCAGAGGATAATAACACCGTTGCGTCTCCATAGTCACATTCTGAGCGGCTTGCTTGCCTGCCTGGTGAGCCGCGTCATCCCCGCCTTCATGACAACGGGTCTACCTCCTCCGTGCAGACTCGGCAGCCTGGCCAACATGATGGTTGTCAGGCCGATGTTGTCAGCAGGATCGACGGATGGCAGTACTTGAAGTGATGGCTTCTGGTCAGTGTTAGGGACCACTTGGGCCTGGTGGTGGTGCTCTGGGGCGTGTGCAAGAAGTGGCCACCAACGCCATCTCAAGGGTAGGACAGCCATCAAATAGTCTCCATGAACCAGTGTAGCCCTAACAGACCATAGCAGAGGCATATTGCCAGGTAGTCTGTTAACTCAGCCAACTGTGCAGTAGCACACACACACACACACACACACACACACACACACACACACACACACACACACACACAGAGCATCTGCGTCACGTGATAAGTCACATTCTGCCCTTTTCTCCTGGTGGATGGAGTCGCCATGGTGGTGGTAGTGGATCACATAGAGGAGACGTACTGTGCTAGCCTGTCTCAGTAATTCTCAGGACCATCTGTTAGCTGTCCAGTGTGTCCACTGGGCCATGTGATGGCTGTCCAGTGTGTCCGCTGGGCCATGTGATGGCTGTCCAGTGTGTCCGCTGGGCCATGTGATGGCTGTCCAGTGTGTCCGCTGTACTTTGTGCCCAAGATTTACTCCTAAAGAGGTCCCGGCAGCGGCCAAGTGCTGATAGGATCTTATTTCTCAGTTAAGAGTTCCTGGGTTGCATCATCGGAGGTACAGTCATATGACAGAACTTCATGGAGTCTGTATTTCCCTGATACTGGAGGTAACACAGCCTTAGGCTACAGCTGCCACTGGAAAGACGTCCTGGGCCATACAAGGACTCTTTCTTAAAAAGGAGCTCCTGGTTTAGGCTTGGGTATAATATATATATATATATATATAACTGTCTTGGACAATCACATGTTTACCAAATGGCGTCCTAGCTACGTCTCTTCGTTGTATATCAACAGACTGTTATATTTCATTTTCGTGTCTCACCTGATGATGTCATTATTACACGAAAGTGCACTTGAGAACTTATCGTGTTTCATTTTCCCCGTGGACTCATATATATGGTATATGGATGGTATTGCAGTGGAATTTATTAAAAAAGGGGGTGACTGTATTGTTGACTGGTTGGTAAGGTTATTTAATGTATGTATGATTCATGGTGAGGTGCCTGAGGATTGGCGGAATGCGTGCATAGTGCCATTGTATATAGGCAAAGGGGATAAGAGTGAGTGCTCAAATTACAGAGGTATAAGTTTGTTGAGTATTCCTGGTAAATTATATGGGAGGGTATTGATTAGGAGGGGGAAGGCATGTACAGAGCATCAGATTGAGGAAGAGCAGTGTGGTTTCAGAAGTGGTAGAGGATGTGTGGATCAGGTGTTTGCTTTGAAGAATGTATGTGAGAATACTTAGAAAAGCAAATGGATTTGTATGTAGCATTTATGGATCTGGAGAAGGCATATGATAGAGTTGATAGAAATGCTCTGTGGAAGGTACTAAGAATATATGGTGTGGGAGGCAAGTTGTTAGAAGCAGTGAAAAGTTTTTATCGAGGATGTAAGGCATGTGTACGTGTAGGAAGAGAGGAAAGTGATTGGTTCTCAGTAAATGAAGGTTTGCGGCAGGGGTGTGTGATGTCCCCATGGTTGTTTAATTTGTTTATGGATGGGGTTGTTAGGGAGGTGAATGCAAGAGTTTTGGAAAGAGGGGCAAGTATGCAGTCAGTTGGGGATGAGAGAGCTTGGGAAGTGAGTCAGTTGTTGTTCGCTGATGATACAGTGCTGGTGGCTGATTCATGTGAGAAACTGCAGAAGCTGATGACTGACTTTGGTAAAGTGTGTGAAAGAAGAAAGTTAAGAGTAAATGTGAATAAGAGTAAGGTTATTAGGTAGAGTAGGGTTGAGGGTCAAGTCAATTGGGAGGTAAGTTTGAATGGAGAAAAACTGGAGGAAGTAAAGTGTTTTAGATATCTGGGAGTGGATCTGGCAGCGGATGGAACCATGGAAGCGGAAGTGAATCATAGGGTGGCGGAGGGGGCGAAAATCCGGGGAGCCTTGAAGAATGTTTGGAAGTCGAGAACATTATCTCCGAAAGCAAAAATGGCTATGTTTGAAGGAGTAGTGGTTCCAACAATGCTGTATGGTTGCGAGGCGTGGGCTATGGATAGAGTTGTGCGCAGGAGGGTGGATGTGCTGGAAATGAGATGTTTGAGGACAATATGTGGTGTGAGGTGGTTTGATCGAGTAAGTAATGTAAGGGTAAGAGAGATGTGTGGAAATAAGAAGAGCGTGGTTGAGAGAGCAGAAGAGGGTGTTTTGAAATGGTTTGGGCACATGGAGAGAATGAGTGAGGAAAGATTGACCAAGAGGATATATGTGTCGGAGGTGGAGGGAACGAGGAGAAGTGGGACACCAAATTGGAGGTGGAAAGATGGAGTGAAAAAGATTTTGAGTGATCGGGGCCTGAACATGCAGGAGGGTGAAAGGCGGGCAAGGAATAGAGTGAATTGGATCGATGTGGTATACCGGGGTTGACGTGCTCTCAATGGATTGAATCAGGGCATGTGAAGCGTCTGGGGTAAACCATGGAAAGTTGTGTGGGGCCTGGATGGGGAAAGGGAGCTGTGGTTTCGGGTATTATTGCATGACAGCTAGAGACTGTGTGTGAACGAATGGGGCCTTTGTTGTCCTTTCCTAGCGCTACCTCGCACACATGAGGGAGAGGTGGATGTTATTCCATGTGTGGCGGGGTGGCGATGGGAATGAATAAAGGCAGACAGTGTGAATTGTGTGCATGTGTATATATGTATATGTCTGTGTGTGTATATATATGTGTACATTGAGATGTATGGGTATGTATAGTTGCGTGTGGGGACGTGTATGTATATACATGTGTATGGGGGTGGGTTGGGCCATTTTTTTCGTCTGTTTCCTTGCGCTACCTCGCAAACGCGGGAGACAGCGATAAAGCAAATTAAATATATATTCTATTTTTATATTTTGCTTTGTCGCTGTCTCCCGCGTTTGCGAGGTAGCGCAAGGAAACAGACGAAAGAAATGGCCCAACCCACCCCCATACACATGTATATACATACACGTCCACACACGCATATATACATACCTATAAATCTCAATCTACACATATATATACACACACAGACATATACATATATACACATGTACATAATTCATACTGTCTGCCTTTATTTATTCCCATCGCCACCTCGCCACACATGGAATAACATCCCCCTCCCCCTCATGTGTGCGAGGTAGCGTTAGGAAAAGAGAACAAAGGCCCCATTCGCTCACACTCAGTCTCTAGCTGTCATGCAATAATGCCCGAAACCACAGCTCCCTTTCCACATCCAGGCCCCACACAACTTTCCATGGTTTACCCCAGACGCTTCATATGCCCTGATTCAATCCACTGACAACACGTCGACCCCGGTATACCACATCGATCCAATTCACTCTATTCCTTGCCCGCCTTTCACCCTCCTGCATGCTCAGGCCCCGATCACTCAAAATCTTTTTCACTCCATCTTTCCACCTCCAATTTGGTCTCCCACTTCTCCTCGTTCCCTCCACCTCCGACACATATATCCTCTTGGTCAATCTTTCCTCACTCATTCTCTCCATGTGCCCAAACCATTTCAAAACACCCTCTTCTGCTCTTTCAATCACGTTCTTTTTATTTCCACACATCTCTCTTACCCTTACATTACTTACTCGATCAAAACACTTCACACCACATATTGTCCTCAAACATCTCATTTCCAGCACATCCACCCTCCTGCGCACAACTCTATCCATAGCCCACGCCTCGCAACCATACAACATTGTTGGAACCAATATTCCTTCAAACATAGCCATTTTTGCTTTAAGAGATAATGTTCTCGACTTCCAAAAATTCTTCAAGGCTCCCTGGATTTTCGCCCCCTACCCCACCCTATGATTCACTTCTGCTTCCATGGTTCCATCCGCTGCCAGATCCACTCCCAGATATCTAAAACACTTTACTTCCTCCAGTTTTTCTCCATTCAAACTTACCTCCCAATTGACTTGACCCTCAACCCTACTGTACCTAATAACCTTGCTCTTATTCACATTTACTCTTAACTTTCTTCTTTCACACACTTTACCAAACTCAGTCACCAGCTTCTGCAGTTTCTCACATGAGTCAGCCACCAGCGCTGTATCATCAGCGAACAACAACTGACTCACTTCCCAAGCTCTCTCATCCCCAACAGACTGCATACTTGCCCCTCTTTCCAAAACTCTTGCATTCACCTCCTTAACAACCCCATCCATAAACAAATTAAACAACCATGGAGACATCACACAACCCTGTCGCAAACCTACATTCACTGAGAACCAATCACTTTCCTCTCTTCCTACACGTACACATGCCTTACATCCTCGATAAAAACTTTTCACTGCTTCTACCAACTTGCCTCCCACACCATATATTCTTAGTACCTTCACACAGCATCTCTGTTAACTCTATCATATGCCTTCTCCAGATCCATAAATGCTACATACAAATCCATCTGCTTTTCTAAGTATTTCTCACATACATTCTTCAAAGCAAACACCTGATCCACACATCCTCAACCACTTCTGAAACCACACAGCTCTTCCCCAATCTGATGCTCTGTACATGCCTTCACCCTCCTAATCAATACCCTCCCATATAATTTTCCAGGAATACTAAACAAACTTATACCTCTGTAATTTGAGCACTCATTCTTATCCCCTTTGCCTTTGTACAATGGCACTATGCAAGCATTCCGCCAATCCTCAGGCACCTCACCATGAATCATACATACACTAAATAACCTTACCAACCAATCAACAATAAAGTCACCCCCTTTTTTAATAAATTCCACTGCAATACCATCCAAACCTGCTGCCTTGCCGGCTTTCATCTTCCGCAAAGCTTTTACTACCTCTACTCTGTTTACCAAATCATTTTTCCTAACCCTCTCATTTTGCACACCACCTCGACCAAAACACCCTATATCTGCCACTCTATCATCAAACACATTTAACAAACCTTCAAAATACTCACTCCATCTCCTTCTCACATCACCACTACTTGTTATCACCTCCCCATTAGCCCCCTTCACTGAAGTTCCCATTTGCTCCTTTGTCTTACGCACTTTAATTACCTCCTTCCAGAACATCTTTTTATTCTCCCTAAAATTTAATGATACTCTCTCACCCCAACTCTCATTTGCCCTCTTTTTCACCTCTTGTACCTTTCTCTTGACCTCCTGCCTCTTTATTTTATACATCTCTCACTCATTTGCATTTTTTGCCTGCAAAAATCGTTCAAATTTTTGCAGAAGAAAGATCATGAGAGGCAAGTGTTTTGGGAGCAGCTGAATGAGTGTGTTAGTGGTTTGTATGCACAAGACCGGGTTATAGTGATGGGTGATTTGAATGCAAAGGTGAGTAATGTGGCAGTTGAGGGAATAATTGGTATAAATGGGGTGTTCAGTTGTTGTAAATGGAAATGGTGAAGAGCTTGTAGATTTATGTGCTGAAAAAGGACTGGTGATTGGGAATACCTGGTTTAAAAAGCGAGATATACATAAGTATACGTATGTAAGTAGGAGATATGGCAAGAGAGCATTATTGGATTACGTGTTAATTGACAGGCGCGCGAAAGAGAGACTTTTGGATGTTAATGTGCGGAGAGGTGCAACTGGAGGGATGTCTGATCATTATCTTGTGGAGGCGAAGGTGAAGATTTGTATGGGTTTTCAGAAAAGAAGAGAGAATGTTGGGGTGAAGAGGGTGGTGAGTCTCAGTAAGTGAGCTTGGGAAGGAGACTTGTGTGAGGAAGTACCAGGAGAGACTGAGTACAGAATGGAAAAAGGTGAGAACAAAGGAGGTAAGGGGAGTGGGAGAGGAATGGGATGTATTTAGGGAAGCAGTGATGGCTTGCGCAAAAGATGCTTGTGCCATGAGAAGCGTGGGAGGTGGGTTGATTAGAAAGGGCAGTGAGTGGTGGGATGAAGAAGCAAGATTATTAGTGAAAGATATATATATACATACATATATATATATATATATATATATATATATATATATATATATATATATATATATATATATATATATATATATATATATATATAGTGAAACAGCAAGAAAATGGATTGGAAGTGTCAAACGCTTTCTCATAATCACAATGTCAAGACAGTACAGGTAGAGAGTATAGAGAACTACAGTATGATACACCAGCTGCGCGCACTGGGCGAGGCAGGCAAATGCATTATGAAACAGGTGAATGGATAAGATCACAGGTCACCCTAAGCGACCTCACCTCCCTCAAGTTACAACCTCAGGTTAACCTATGTTCTGGGAAACATATCTACACTTTTTTCCACTCATGGAATTATCACACTGTATAGACCTACATCTTGATTAACACTGATATTTCTACTATGTGTAATCAGAGACGATTCAACACTATTTCTATGCATTATACAGTTACTTATGAGATAACACTGCCTCAGTCAATCTAATGACCAAAGTCTCTATGTTGAATATATATTGTGTTGACCATACCTAACACTATCTTCATTGTTCTTACACCCGAACCGTAGGAACCAAACTAGTCTGACTAACGCAAAACTGGTCATCATACACTTTACAGGGATACATAACACACAACCCTACTGAGCAGCTGCAGAATTTCCTATAAGACTTAACCTAACATTATTGTTATTGTTGAAGACTACATTAATAACAAAAGTATTTACACACACACGCACACAGACACACACACGCACACACACACACACAAACGCACACACACACACACACTCACACACACACACACGCACACAGACACACACACACACACACGCACACACACACACACACACACACACACACACACACACATACATATTTATGTGTGTGTGTGTGTGTGTGTGTGTGTGTGTGTGTGTGTGTGTGTGTGTGTGTGTGTGCACATATCCATGTTTCTGTCTGTATAAATACAAATAGATACACACCGTACAATAACCCATCACGTACGGAAGCCAATATATTCCGTCTTCTCCCCGGCTCACGTTAAGTCAGGTGAGGCGGGATGATGTCGGGGTCGTCTACTGATGAGACTCAATGACCAATTAATTCAGTGCATCATGGGGAAGCAGCCGACACTAATGGGTGGGGCATGGGGGGGAGGGAGGGGGTGTGTGGGCCGTGCTGGCGAATGATAGGGTAAGGAAGAGGATAATGGGGACCTAGAACACAACACTGGAAAATGATGGAGGGGGGGGGGGGCGTGGGTAATGATGGGGGAGGGGCGTGGGTAATGATGGGGGGGCGGGCGTGGGTAATGATGGGGGGGGCGGGCGTGGGTAATGATGGGGGGGGGCGTGGGGAATGATGATAGGGGAATAAACTCGAGGTGAAGAAGATTGTGGTAGGGATATATATATATATCATAACAGGTGAGATAATGAGGGATATTACCACGCTACGTGAGGACGGGTCGGGAGGAGGAGGAGGAGGAGGAGGAGGAGGAGAAAGAGGAGGAGGAGTTTATCAGCGGGTGTGAGGGAGGGAGAGAGTAATGGACGGGAGGCCCTGTGAAGATCTATCACCTGCTTCTGTAAAGGCGGCCACGCTACCCTCTGTAATCTACGTCTGATTTCCATAGGGGGGTGTTGCGTGCGCGCGCGCGCGTGTATATGTATGTGTGTGTGTGTGTGTGTGTGTGTGTGTGTGTGTGTGTGTACTGGATGTAGTGTAGCCACGAGTTGAACAGACATTTACAACAGGATTCGTGAGATGTGTTGCAGAAAACGTGTTGCCTAATTCTATGCCTGACTGTCAATATTTATATAGAACTGGATGAAGAAGACCACGGCCACAACACAATCTACAACACTACATTTTCTTTTCCCTTACACGTACATACACGGCAGAAACATACAGCGGCTGATCGTACACTCGTCCGTACGAGCGCCTTAATATTCCTCTGAAACTTTAATGATATGGAAATCACCTCCAGACATGAATGAAGAAATTTACAAAATAAGAAAAAAAAAATGTACGTCATTACATTTTCTTTCAGGAAAATTGTTTCAAAAGGTTTACTGTAATGACTTTAAGACGACGTTCTCGGCCGCTCCTCTAAACACAACGGCACGACTCTCGAGGACGACAGCACGACCCTTGAACACGACGGTATGACCCTTGAGTACGACGGTACGACCCTTGATGACGACGGTACGACCCTTGATGACGACGGTACGACGTTTGAGCACGACGGCACGACCCTTGAACGGTTACGACCCTTTAGCACGACGGCACGACCACTGAGCACGACGGCACGGCCCTTCAGCACGACGGCAAGACCCTTGAACACGACGGTACGACCCTTGAACACGACGGTACGACCCTTGAGCACGACGGTACGACCCTTGAGCACGACGGTACGACCTTTGACCACGACGGCACGACCCTTGAACGGTTACGACCCTTTAGCACGACGGCACGACCCTTCAGCACGACGGCAAGACCCTTAAACACGACGGCACGACCCTTGAACACGACGGTACGACCCTTGAGCACGACGGCATGACCCTTGAACACGACGGCACGACCCTTGGGTTATGAAAGCGTGACCTTCACCAGACTCACATGGGTCGTGAGCTTGACCCATGGAAACCCCAGACCAAAGCATGACAAAGCGGTTCTGCATTTTACCGCAACTGTTCTTTCTCTCTCGTGACTCATAATGCCTGGTGGAGGTCTTATCTTTTTCATCATCTCTCTCTTAGTCCTTTCTGGAGTGACGTGCCCTCGAAACAACTCGACAGTCTCTCCCTCAGAACCCAGTGTCTCTTCACAGTGGAAATGTCTCGTGGGTCCCGGAATATTAGCTCTCTCTCTCTCTCTCTCTCTCTCTCTCTCTCTCTCTCTCTCTCTCTCTCTCTCTCTCTCTCCTGAGGCTGTCTATGGGAGGGTCATGAGTAACCCCCCGTGTCTCCTGCAGTAGTTACCTTTATCATGAGATGAATCTATGAGGAAACAAAGGTTTCTGACACCAGATGAGAATGATGGCTATGAGGGAAATAGTGACGAATAAGCTAATACTTTCAGTAATACGGCGTGGTAATCACCTCGTTTACCACCCGACATAGGATGGTTAGGGCAAGATACAGCAGGCACTGGACACACCCGAGTGTTTCACAAACATAGGTCAGTACGAGACAAGTTAACAAGAGGTGGGCTGAGGACACCATGTATTAACTTCACACATACTGTCACAGTGCAGCAAGGGTCACTACATGTATACATGGAAGGGAAAGATATACAGGAGGCAAGTTACAGAAGCAGACTGACAGCCTAATGTATTCAGAAGTATTTTGAGGGCCTCATGTATTCATAAGTAGGCTGAGGACCCCATGTATTCATAAGTAGGCTGAGGGCCCCATGTATTCAGAGGTAGGCTGAGGGCCCTATATATTCATAAATAGGCTGAGGGCCCCATGTATTCATAAGTAGGCTGAAGGCCCCATGTATTCATGATTTGGCTGAGGGCCCCATGTATTCATAAGTAGGCTGAGGGCCCCATGTATTCATAAGTAGGCTGAGGGCCCCATGTATTCATAAGTAGGCTGAGGGCCCCAAGTATTCATAAGTAGGCTGAAGACCCCATCTATTCAGTCAGACTCAAGCTGAGGGACCCATGTATTAGATTTCGTAAATCATGTTGTTGGTGGTGAAGATGGTGAAGGTGATGACGAAAACAAATGCGATGAATGTGATCATAAAGGTGATCATGATCATAAAGGTGATCATGATCATAAAGGTGATCATGATCATAAAGGTGATCATGATCATAAAGGTGATCATGATCATAAAGGTGATCATGATCATAAAGGTGAACATGATCATAAAGGTGATCATGATCATAAAGGTGATCATGATCATAAAGGTGATCATGATCATAAAGGTGATCATGATCATAAAGGTGATCATGATTTAAGATGATGGTAGAGACAATGATGATCTTCATGACAATGAATGTGAGTTAGAGCAATACTCATGATCATGAACATGAGGTGAACTGATGTTTACAATAGCGCAAAACTAAGCGAAAAAGAAAGAATAAAAAAAAATCAGGTATGTTTTATAACGCAACAATCGTGAGCCTGATCCAGTCTCCGCTTGTCGAAAAATCGACACACAAACGCACACGTAAATATCACGTCGATCTTCCTCTCTTGGGTATCTCATTCCAGGCCAGGCCTTGATGCGGACACCAGGCCTGGTGGGCGGTGGGGCTATGATCAGGTCGAGTAGTAAGACAGTAATGCTTCACAGATGGGATAAGGTCTTCACTGGCTACAGGTCTACAATGTTCAAGATTCCGTGTTTGCTTTTCTCCTACGCGAGCAACTGCTTCTTGTACGATAACACTGAACCGTATGGACGATAGCACTGCCCCATACCTTCCATAACACTGCAACTGCGTACGGTAACACCGCCCCGCACACTCGATAACAATGGCCCCATATACGACAGCAATGACCAAACGCACGATAACTGTTTAGCCCCATGCGCACGATAACTGTCCCGCGTGTACGATACCACTGGACCGCGAGTACGATAGCACTCTCCCGCCTCGCGAGTACGATAACACTGTTCCCCATGTCCAATAACACTGTCCAGCGCTTATAATAACACTCTCCTGTCCGTAAAATGGTGGAAAATGAGACCGTCGATGGAGGAATTGATAAAAAATAATGCCTAAGGATTCCCGCAGAGCCCGGATGGGGCGCACGTCGACTGATGTGCTTCACCAACACTCAGGGTCCACGACTAATATGCTTCCGTCACACTAAAAAGAACATTGTCAATCCTCGCCATTCGTCCTGACAGAAGGGAGGGGTGGGGGTGGGGGGAGAGGGGATAGGGGGGGGGGGGGGGGTAGGAACCAAACCCTCCTCCGTCATCAAACTGGAAACATGGGGAAACACAGCGACACACAACCAACACAAAAGCAATATGCAGGCAGGGTTTAATAATGGCGAAATATTGGGTTTCGCGACGAGGGAGGCAGTTCACGGGTATGGTTTCCGCTGTGCCACACGGACGTGCACCCACACACCTGACATGTGAGAGTTACGAAGTTACGTACACGTACGTACGTACGGCACCGGATGGTCTCCTACTGTGACTGATGGTGGTGGTGGTGATGGTGGGTGGTGATGGTGGTGGTGGTGATGGTGGTGGTGGTGATGGTGGGTGGTGATGGTCGTGTGGTGGGTGGTGGTGGTGGTGGGTGGTGATGGTCGTGTGGTGGCGGTGTGGTGGTGGGTGGTGATGGTCGTGTGGTGGTGGGTGGTGATGGTCGTGTGGTGGTGGGTGGTGATGGTCGTGTGGTGGTGGGTGGTGATGGTCGTGTGGTGGTGGGTGGTGATGGTCGTGTGGTGTTGGGTGGTGATGGTCGTGTGGTGGTGGTGGCGGGTGGTGATGGTCGTGTGGTGGTGGGTGGTGATGGTCGTGTGGTGTTGGGTGGTGATGGTCGTGTGGTGATGGGTGGTGGCGGGTGGTGATGGTCGTGTGGTGGGTGGTGGTAGGTGGTGGAGTGTCGTCTGCTGCCACTCGGGAGGTGCCACTTCGAAACATTTGATTCGATACCATACTCACACTCTTGAGGGCCAAGAACACATCCACTGAGGATGGTACATAAGTACCAGTTTTGAGGGACGAAGACAGTGTTGAGTGTGTCACGAGCAAGAGCGTCTGGTGAAGAAGACTTTAGCTTCCCTTGATGAGGTGTGCGACCTGCTATATCATGCCAGGTTAACACTCCAGAGAAGCCATGGCCATGTCACCGTCTTCCCTCACCTTGTCTTGTAATTAGATATGTTTTTGGACACGTGTAGTTATACAAAATACCGAGGAAATCGCTTCACCTTCTGTGCGTAAATACGAACAGACTTGACGCACATTTCATACGCTTGGCATCACCGTGTGTATCTGAATCTTAAGGGGTATTCGAACCCTCGACAAGTTCCAAGTGGCTCCAGAGGCATCTAAATATCGGTAGAATTAGAAATGAAGAGATCCGCCGAGTGTTCACATCTGCATACGAACCTTCGGAGCATAAATGCTGATCACATCACAGACTGGGGCTGCGCAGGCCTGTACAGACAGACTGGGGCTGCGCAGGCCTGTACAGACTGACTGGGGCTGCGCAGGCCTGTACAGACTGACTGGGGCTGCGCAGGGCTGTTCAAACAGACAGACAGATCCACGGGCTGTGTGACTGGCCACACAGAGTCATGGGTCATTAAGATAACGCGTCGTATTATATCTCAATGTATTGTGTTTATAATTTCAGGACCATTCTTTTTTAGTGGTGGGTGGGGGTTAATTACCATCGTGCAGTAATCACAGCTTGGGATGGGCCGTAATTTTCTCTTTTCCTTTTTGTAGTTATTGTGTGAACTGGTCCTGTGTCTGTATGTGTGTGTGTGTCTGTATGTGTGTGTGTGTGTGTGTGTGTGACTAATGCTGTGTTACGAGTTACTGCGTGCACTGATGCTGTGTCACGTGTTACTACGTGCAATGATGTTGTGTTACGTGTTACTGCGTGCACTGATGCTGTGTGTTACGTGTTACTGCGTGCACTGATGCTGTGTCACGTGTTACTACGTGCAATGATGTTGTGTTACGTGTTACTGCGTGCACTGATGCTGTGTTACGCGTTACTGCGTGCAGTGATGCTGTGTTACGTGTTACTGCGTGCAGTGATGCTGTGTGTTACGTGTTACTGCGTGCACTGATGCTGTGTCACGTGTTACTGTGTGCACTGATGCTGTGTCACGTGTTACTGCGTGCAGTGATGCTGTGTTACGTGTTACTGCGTGCAGTGATGCTGTGTGTCACGTGTTACTGCGTGCACTGATGCTGTGTCACGTGTTACAGATTGCACTGATGCTGTGTTACGTGTTACTGCGTGCAGTGATGTTGTGTTACGTGTTACTGCGTGCACTGATGCTGTGTTACGTGTTACTGCTTAACTGTTTATAGTGATGCTTCGTTAATGTGTTACTAAGAACAGTGGTGATGACTTGTGTGTTACTGCGTGTCCTGATGGTATGTGGAATGTGTTACTGAGTGACTGATGCCGTAATGACCTATGTGCACAATACAGGGAGAGAGTTCTACCACTCGAGCCCCCATCTCCCCTAATCTCTTGAACTTTCCCAAAAAAAGAATTTAAGTAAGCTGTAGGCATTCCATCAGCATACTGCATTCCTCCATCAGCATACAGCATTCCTCCATCAGCATACAGCACTCCTTCATCAGCATACTGCATTCCTCCATCAGCATACTGCATTCCTCCATCAACATACAGCATTCCTCCATCAGCATACAGCATTCCTCCATCAGCATACAGCATTCCTTCATCAGCATACTGCATTCCTCCATCAGCATACAGCATTCCTTCATCAGCATACTGCATTCCTCCATCAGCATACAGCATTCCTTCATCACCCTGGTGCTGTCCTTAGTTGCTTCATACCACATTTCTTTCTTCTGATCATATCTTGTTGTTTTGTCCTTCCGTCTCTCACAATGGTTACGAAAACCTGTAGGTTTTGATCAAGTCTTCCCCTCCTCTTCTCTCTTCTATGGCGAGAACAGTCATGGCCTCTACCCATCCTTCTTGCTCTCCTGTGGACCCCTCTGTGTCAGGCAGGTGTTTGTGCTTTTTCTAATATGTAAGGCGATCGAACTTGAGACCCTCATACCACGTTGTGTCTGAGGTACATTGTCAAACGCTCGTTGACCATTTCTTCTGCCATGAACTTAAAGGCAGGCAATGCTAATGATGATATCTTCCAGCAGACACTCTGTCTCCTGAGCGGTTCTTCGGGAGGGACGCTCTGGCGTCAGGCAAGGTAGCACTGTGAGTCCCTCGATCTCCCTTCACAACCAGATGCCACCAAGTTGTTCATAATGTCTTTCGCCGCATCCCATCCTCATTACTGTGTTTACCTGGACTGACGATAATCCTTCTGTTATGTAACGAGCCAGCTCTGTAGGTATCTTAAGTCTTCGTCAGTCCGTGAAATCGTCATTCTTTTAGTTTTCTATCATCGTGCAAAATGCGTAAAAGGAAAATTACCTAAAGATGAAAAGGGATCCAGATATGGAGTGGTTAGAGACATGGTAGACGGCCTCCATTGCAGACAGACACAAGGCAAAGCATTTCAATGATGAAAATATCAGTCGTTAGTATGAAAATGCTCAGGGAACCATTATCATGAGCCGGTGAAGAAGAAAAATCAAACAAACTCGAGGAATTCTCAGTCATGATCCTAAAGATACGTCAATCGAATCGTAGTCGTATACGATAAAGCCAACATGATGGTGGACGTCACACATAGAACTAACCAGTGTAACACGATGGATAATTACCTACTCTTTATATCACGTCTTAGTCAGACTTTATGTGGTATATGCCGATAACCAGACTCATCAAATATGCAAACTAATATAATAACAAACTAGATGGAAGTGAGAGTAAAGCATGGAAACTGATCATGTAGTTCAGAAAACTGATTTACGAGGACTTCGTCAGTGACTAAACATTTTCTCTCTAAGGAAGTACAGACTCTTCAAGAGATCTAATGGAAGATTTCAAACTAATATTGACAATTTCGACAACATAGCATCCGAACCTTTCTACACACAAGACAGAGGATCAACGGCCATCAATAACACTACGCATTCAAAATCAAGTCGCACTAACGACGTAAATAAACACCTTTTCACTGAAATAGTCGTAAAACATTGGAATGAATTACCACCAGACGTTGCAAACGCGAGGACTATCAACACCTTTACATCGAAGTGCGACGAATACCTTCAAATGACGACTATAACTGGTAAACAGGTTCGTCAGATGAAAAGGAGAAAGACTTATGGTTGCAGTTCAGATATCTAACATCCTTTTCGAGTTTCAGCTTCAAGTCTCCACCCAGTATAAGCCAGCTCAAGTTAGAATAAGGGAAATCTTGCGCACACAATATCCAGCTACGAATCCTGTGGCGGTACACATTTTGCTGCTAAGCCGAAGGTAGTGGGAGGTGGGGAGGTGCCCTCTGCTTTATGATGCCATTACTGACCTAAATAAGACCATGACCGCAGATAACTTCGTCATGAGCCATTGAGCCTCCAGTTATCTGTCCCCCTCATGCGATCCCATACCCACTCCAAGCATCACGTCCCATCAGCACCACGCCCCATCCAACATCACGTCCCCACTACCCATCAGTACCATGCCCCATCCAGCATCACATCCCACTACCCATCAGTACCATGCCCCATCCTGCAACACATCCCACTACACATCAGTACCACGCCCCATCCAGCATCACATCCCACTACACATCAGTACCACGCCCCATCCAGCATCACATCCCACTACACATCAGTACCACGCCCCATCCTGCAACACGTCCCACTACACATCAGTACCACGCCCCATCCAGCATTGCGCCCCAATACCCATCAGCACCACGTCCCATCCAGCAACACGTCCCCACTACCCATCAGTACCACGCCCCATCCAGCATCACGTTCCCACTACCCATTAGTACCACGCCCCATCCAGCAACACGTCCCCATCAACCATGACTACCCTCCCAGCACGCCCCAGAACACCATCACTCTCACATCCACTCTCCGTATCCTTCCAGGAAAAGCCCATCCAATACCCATTACTCCCCCGACCTTCTTCACTACTCTCGTCCTAAATACTCGTCACCTTGACTCCCTCCGCCTCTTTGGCCGACCGTCTGTTTCACCCGCTGACCCTGATGGCCCAGAACGGGAAGTGATTCACGTGTAAACAAACAGAGATGACGAGAGCTTCAGTTAGGAACCTCGTATGGCACATGAACAGCTGATACGTTCCAACATACATACTACTGATCTTTCCTCTCAACGTTCATACGTTCCATCATACATACTAGTGATCTTTCCTCTCAACGTTCATACGTTCCATCATACATACTAGTGATCCTTCCTCTCAACGTTCATACGTTCCATCATACATACTAGTGATCCTTCCTCTCAACGTTCATACGTTCCATCATACATACTAGTGATCCTTCCTCTCAACGTTCATACGTTCCATCATACATACTAGTGATCCTTCCTGTCAACACCAGGTGAACTCACAGAAGCTTGACTGCGAGGCACTGTTTGTGAGCGTCATGAGATGCCCATCTAACTCTGGTCTTGGCAAAGAGGCATGAAAGTAAGGGAGGATGAAGGCTGGCGTGATACATATTCTTGGGGGTTTTATGTTCGTGAACTGTGGGTGGAGAGAATCTGTTTGGCCCAGATACGATGCGGTTGGGTCTTGCTTCAAACTCGATCTTGGAGGCTTAGGCCTGGCTACGGTGAGTTAGCAGGGCATGCGGGAGTGAGGAAGGTGACTGTGTGCTGGAGGTAAGTGGAGCATACGGCACAATAGTGGGTGTTGTCGTTGCACTTTAGTATGCAGGTCATACTGCTGTGTGGTGGGATACTTTAGTTGATAACGCATACTACACCAGGGAGAGCGGTTGTGCTACTGTGGTTTGTGGGTAATACTGCACTGCGAACACTGGTTCTGGTACCGAACTTCAGGAAGAATGCTACAGTGTGGTTAGTGGTTGTGGCACTGCATGCACTGCACTGTGGTTAGTGGTTGTGGCACTGCATGCACTGCACTGTGGTTAGTGGTTGTGGCACTGCATGCACTGCACTGTGGTTAGTGGCTGTGGCACTGCATGCACTGCACTGTGGTTAGTGGTTGTGGCACTGTATTCACGATACAGTGGTTAGTGGTTGTGGCAATGTATGCCCTCACTGTGGTTAGTGGTTGTGGCACTGTATGCACTGCACTGTGGTCAGTGGTTGTGGCACTGTATGTATTGCACTGTACTGCGTTATGAACAGTGAAGAAGGGAATGCGTAGTACACAAGCCAGTGTCTGTATCTTGACCAGCAACACAATCTTAAGGTATATGTGTCTATGATTCATGACTAGATAACTTTTCACCAGGATTTCCGTCTTGTTCAGTGTTCCGCAGTTACTGAAGAAAGAGTCGAACCATCGGGAGGACCAGGATGTGTCAAACAGTCGGGG